>NW_013669009.1:34280-37391 GCF_000517525.1 Limulus polyphemus
TGGTTTGTCAGATATCATTGTTGTGAAGTGAAAAGTCCCAAACTGTCGTAGTTTACAGAAAAAAAACATTATGTGCTGCCACATAGCGACGGCAATCAAACTATTATGAAATGTAGAAGTAATTCGCCTGAGTAGTGGTTTTCCTTTTTGTTATTTTCTCACAAAAACGCGAGTAATAAAAGAAGATAATAATATTGCTCTTATATACTAATTAGGTGGGCACATCCGCTGTGTGAAAAAATATATTTAATTACTACTTTCAAAAAATATAACAGAAAAGTTATCATACTAGGGAAACAAACTTTTGTTCATTTTCAGAAACAACCATTCAGAGATTGTAAGTAACAATGTTTGTTTTAAATAATATAGCAAATAAATAGTGTTCTGAAGTAAGTTTAAATTTTCACAACCACTTGATTGCCTCGAAAATACGAAACCAATAAAACATAAGATGACAGAGTCTATAGGAAAGGGATATATCTATATGCATCTAGCATTAATTACTGGCAGCAAACCTTGAAGGGTATATTAGACAAAAATCAACGAATACAATATTAATACTTTAAATGGGAAAGTGAGTAAGAAAACTATAGCATTAACTTTACACCACGACGTCGAGTTTACTACATTAAACTCACCAGTTTCATGTTTTCACTCTTGCATAATGTAAGAAATTAAACACAACTAATACAGAGCTGTCTTTTGCATTTTATTCAAGCCCCAACATGCAAGGTCCTTTCTCACAGACTTGAACCCCCATAGAATTCATACACATTTATTAGGTAATCACAATTTCATAGCAAAGTCACAAATTTTAAGAATTATTAAAACATTTTATTCAAAAGTTCAAAAACAAATGATATTTAAATCACCTCTCAAAGGACAAGATATACTCAGATCTAAAGGCCTAATTATCTAGCTGGTAAAAAAAACTACCAATTCCACCAGGTAGTGAAAACAGCAAACACCCCCATTCCAGATTTCAAAGTCGTCTCATCTGGATCGTCCAATATTAAACTTTTAATTAAAGAAAATGTATCTATTATAAATGAACTCCCAACTTTAAATAATAAAACAGCTTCACTATAATTGAATAACTTGTATAATATTGCTACAGTTATTTTATTATCATATTCTTCATTATTTGTCTTTTAATTTACTTCATCCCTTTATTCTGTATTTTAGTTACCCTTCATAAAATGGTCGGATCTTAGACATTTTTGTACCTAATGTTGTACTCTGTTCAATTAGCTTGCTGAAGATTGAATGTTTATATTTCCAAACATTCGAGAATTAAAAGTTTGTTACTATACACACACTTGTCAAATGTTCTTTTGTTGCTGCCATTGCTCTACTGTTCATCATTGAACTTGGATTCCCCTCGATTGATCAATGTAAGAAAAATTTCATGCACACATCACGTAACATTTTAATTACAATTATCGTCAAAGAAAACTTTAGCTATTCACTTTGAATTTCCAAAGTCTCGGATCATATAACTGTATTTCATTTTCTATCCATACTAATATCAGTGTTTACTGAGGTCAACCACGTGATACAGGATACTTTTATTCAAATGTGTGCATAAATATATAAATGTGACATTATGTTCATTTTTCTTTCATGGACGACTTCAGAGCTGTTGCAAGAGCTTCCTTCCAATCCAAGTCGAACAATAGAAGGAGATATTTGTCATTTTGACATTATTCGACAGTAAATTCTTAGGAGTCAAGGGCTATTTGGAAAGTGGTTCAATCCAAAACAGTATTATATTTAAAGTAGAAATGTAGAAATCATATTTTAGTCTTCAGATGTTAGTTCTGTTGTTGGAATATTTCTTTAAGCTTTTATGATTTTCTGCATTTGAAGAGGCAGTTTGTAATGTATGAGTAGTTATTTAGCTGAATTATGAAATAGAATCCACGTGAATATATATGTAGATATATTGTTACTTTGGTACTTTACGTAGAATAGACATATAGATTAGCTTTATGCATTTTACATTTTTTTAGCTCTAACTTTATTTATGTGTATAACATTGTTTATGAATGTTCTTACAGTAAATATGACGATTGTTTATGCAGTTATTTCTGGATTTATCGTTTACATTTAAGTATATATTTGTAATTATTGTATTGTAATTTTTATATACATGTCTCATTACGTTTCATTTTTTTATCATACCTATTTAATGGTATATACTTTTTAATTAATTTAAATACTTGAACTCTAAACATCAATAACTTTAAATACTCATATTTAGTGGTTCACAAAATGTTGCTATATGCAACATAAACATCATTTGGCCCATAGGTTGCATGAGACGACGTCCTGTTTGAATATACCTAACACTAGTGTCTTTGTAGAGGTCATTGATCATTATCTATTTCAGAATTTCTAACTGCCTCTCTTAGGCTTATGTCAACTGATCAGTGAGTATTGATAATGCTTTCAATAGAAAATTAACATCGAAAAACTGTGAAATAGTTGATTAGTTGTTGTGTGTTTTTCCACAAAGCAGAGAGTGGTAAAAATAGGATCAGCATGAGTGTCCTTACTTCTGAATAACTAGGTTGACCATCACGAAATAAGATTATCCGAACAATTTTTTATTTCGAATTCCTTAACTCCTGTAAAACAAGAGCCAATTAAGTAAAGCGTTCTTTAATATTATGTGAACACAAATACAAGAAGAAATATTTGACGACCTTTATTTATATCTGCGATTCCTCTACTATTTCAACGATGCTTAAGATGTGGTTGGATAACACTTAAAACACTAAGAATTAGTCTGGGCCAGAGCACGGTTACGTTCAGAATCTACTTGTTTTGTGAAGAGGGAAAAAATAATCATGTTATACATTTTTTCATTCAATCACATCCGTTACTTCAATTATACTTGAAGCTAATAAATAGTTTTATATAAATGAAATTTTTGTCCCATTTCAATGTCAGCCGTAAAAGACAAGTACCTCCATTGCCAGTTCGAAAATCAAAATGGTATAATATACAGGTAAGCGATAAATCGGATGAGAGATTGGCTTCATATTCATTTATTAATGGCTTAAACAATTTATCTGCTAAATAATCCACAATAATAAATTAGTTTCA
>NW_013669009.1:37804-46093 GCF_000517525.1 Limulus polyphemus
ATCGATCTAATCAGCCTCGAACAATGGGAAGCCCCTTCCAGACCCCACAGCTAGACCCTAATGCAGATATCTTCAGTCCTGTTAGAAGTCACATCCCAGATATGAATGTCAGCAATAGGGGTGATCTAGTAAGAAGGAAGCCACAGAAATTCGATGGGAAGCATATACAGCACAATTTGAGCTCCTGGCAGAGATGAATGGATGGACATAGGAGCAGAAAGCAGTGTACCTGACAACGAACTTGAAGGGACAACCACTGGAAATACTTGGACAGTTGTCAGCAGACTACAGGCACAACTATAGAGCACCGGTAGTGGCTCTAGAACTCAGGTATGGAACTCAAAATCAGTCCGAAGTCTACAGGGCTAGGTTTAGGACGAGAGTCCATACCAAAGGGGAGAGCCTGTAAGAGCTGGCACAGGACTTGGAAAGTATGGCACACAAGGCTTACCTAACTGCACCACCTGATCTCCTCAAGTTGTTGCTGAGGGATCAGTTTGTAGATTAATTAGTTTTCCTCTGGTATCTGGTACTAATGCAAAATTGGATGAAGAAACACACTCGCTAACTCAGTAATGGATTCATAAAATGTTGTATATGCATTAACTAATCAGCTCACTGATTAACTGACTAGTTTTTGTGCTATGATATTTTTATCCAAGTCTCTAGAATATTCTATAAATTATATCTATTCTATAAACTCGGAAAATTTCTGGGAGTGACGCTGTGTCATGCCAAAAGTACCTCTAGCAAATGTTACAAAACGTCTGCATTAAAATATCAGAAAACATAGTCTACAACAGTATAATATTTCCCTGTAAAACTGTAATTTCAACTAAGAGTGAATAAGGTCGATCCACTATATAAAGAAAGAGTCGGCCAGAAAATATTACAAGGTATTTATGAATTTATGTTAAACTAACTGATTTTGTTCAAAGAAACACAAGTGTACGTACAGTGAAAACAGTCTTTATTTAAAAACACATGACAACAGTGTATGTAATAACACAATGGACAATCGCTTTAACTGGAAAGTGTTAACCCATGAAAAGGGATAGAAGATTCCTGTTACATAAAAACTGTTCCAAAATATATTACAGAGTTGTACACTTATTGGTTGCATGACAAAGATAGTGAAATACAACTGAAACTACAGAAGGTTGAATATTTAAACAGTTTTGGAGCCTCATCACATCAATATAGTCGATGTTACATTGTCTGGTCGTGCTTTATCTGTACATCCTGCAGTATAATTCCCATTGGCCCGTCCAAAGCACATCACTCTTTCCTGAATTTTGTCATAGTCCATCTAGTGTATGAGGATATGATGGTTTACTAGCAGAAATTCATCAATCTGATCACAAAGAATTCTACAGGCACTATATCTGGTGACTTGACCTGTATGTCTTTGTATGAACATCATGAATACCCATTTCATTATCCATTGACTAAACGTGGTGATGGTTGAATAGGGGTATTGACTGAGAGCCCATATCCTTTTGGCCTCATTTCCAGACAGAGATCCTTTTTGATTTTGTTTGCACTGTTGCCTGGGGCATATGGATAGCTTTTGTCACTAACCCCTACATTCGAGGAGCCCAGCATGGCCAGGTGGTTAGGGAGCTTGACTCGCATTCTGCAGGTCACGGATTCGAATCCCCAGTCCACCAAACATGCTCAACCTTTCAGCCGTGGAGGCGTTATAACGTGACGGTCAATCCCACTATTCGTTGGTATAAGAGTAGCCCAAAAGTTGGCGGTGGGTGGTGATGAATAACTGCCTTCCCTCTAGTCTTACACTGCTAAATTAGGGACGGCTAGCTCAGATAGCCCTCGTGTAACTTTGCAAGAAAATTAAAAAACATGCCGCATTTTACTTGCCATGACAGTTTCAACTTCTTACAAGTTTCTTTATGTATGGTTGTGGTTCCTCAAATTCATCCATATTCTTTCTTTTCTCTCTAATGCCATTAATTAGAAGGGAAATCTCTATCTTGAACATTCTAAATCTCTGACCTGAACACATCTGTATGATCTATGTGTATGAATATTTTTTGCACCAGAAAAGTTTGTTAATATCCTTCCAAAAACAATTAATTTTCGCTTGCACCACACTATGTATGAAACATGAAACAATGTCAAAATGTATGTTATATGTGTCGTTCTACCCTTACATTATATCAGGTATGGTTTTCGCGTGACTTGCTGTGCTGATTTACATAGTCAAAATCATTTTAATATAATATATTCAACCTTCTATTTGGTGCATAAATTTATCAAAAGTACGGCTCTGATCAAACTGTGATACCAGTATTGATCAAAATTATCCAGAAAACAGCACATGAAGTTTGATGCTCACGTGAGTTATAAATAAAAAAGCAGGGAAATAAAAACTAAATTAGTTATACATAAAAAGTCTGTGAATGTTGGACTTTCACACTTTTATAGAAATGAAAAAGTTGCTTCAAACAGCTTACTATGAAGCCATCAACGAGAGGTCACTTACTAGCTTCCCAAAACTAACAGAACTACATATAAATAATGACACCTTAAAACAGACAGATCCTACTGCCTCGATAAAACATGTAGGACATTCATCACTAATATTGCTGGTACTTTGCATGATCAATTATGATAACATGTGCATACAACTGATTGCATTTCTTTGACGATTGATGACAGCACATATATAACTTACGTGTAAATGATCGTATTTACAAATAACAAAAACTTTATCCTCATATTACATACCTCAAGCTTGCAAGTTTACGGTGTAAAAGTAGCAAGTATGATGGTGTTCTTAAAGCAGTGGAGACAGATTTCTAAGGTTTTAGTTTTTTGCCTAAAGAACTTAATTTCAAGATGGTAGACATTAGATACGATGTAGACACTTGTTGGCAGCAGATGCATCTTGGCTTGTTCAAATACACTGTATGGCCTGTAGATTGGAATTTGCCATGATGGATACCTTTAAGGCACCATACACAAATACAGTAGTAGACATCCATCTACCTATTCTACAACAAACTTTCAAATATGCTTAAAGATATAAATATGGTGGTAGGAATAATAGAAGATAATTTTTCTAAGTCCAGTAGGGACAATAATAACTGGCTATGCATAAGTAAGCATATAGAAATTTTTTCTGAAGCCATTGAGTATCCTGGTAAAGATATAGTGTCTTGACTACTTAGAACACAAAATATTTAATTTTTTATGTTTTTACTTCAGGATGTTTTGATGAAATCAGCAAAGGTTCCTTGTTATTTCCACAAAGTGATGTCACTATGTCCAGTGCCTTGACTGAAGTAAAAATTGCACATACTGTGTTTCTTTCGTGCAAGATTTTCTTGATGGAAAGTAAGCTTTACTATACATGGTAGAATGGAAAACTGAAGGAACGCTCACAAAGTAATGTAAAACTAAAACAGGTCTGACATACAACAAAAACAGATTGTTGTTAGTCATAATAATGCCTTGAACAAGCTGGGATGAATTTTACAACAAACTTTTTAGATCAAAAGTATTGATCTGACCAGAATCTTCATCTTTATAATATATAACAAGTTCAACTGCTCATTTCAGCACAATTTTATAGAAGTTTGGCTATGACATCCGATCGTAGGTGAGTGGGCTGATGTGAAGATATATATGAGGCAGACTGGCTATATATATTCTCTGTCATCATCCACTGTCAATGTAGCAGCATATAAACCAGGATAGTGTTGATAGAGGAGACTTTATGAACATTCCGAAAATGTTCTTGCAACATTTACTCCATATCTACTGTATGCTCTGAAATGGACTACAGCACCATGAAAATAATACAAGTTGATTGGGGCTGCAGCCTAGACACAAATACCACTGACGAGCTTATGAAGCTTACCATCAGCACATCTGAAGAACAATAAAAGTAGAAACCCCCAAAAGTAGTCAACAGATGGCAGTTATCTGGTCAATAACTCTGCAGATGAGTCTGTCACCCTCACTGAAATAAATATATTAAAACAGGGAAGAGAGAGAATTTTGTTGTAAATAAAGGATAATGTTGATATCTTTAAAACAGTTGCCTTTTTTAATTTTGTCAGCATGCCAGTGGTCACAAAAGTTAACTTCATACTCTGGAAAAAGTGAAAACGTGAATTCATCCTTTATTTTTGAGGAAATTATTGATTCCCCTGTAGTGCTGGCTTCCACTACTACTGTTGGCAATGGCTATTTATTCCATAAGCCAAAACCCTCTTAGAAAAATAAAGCTGTATTAATTGGAGCCTAGCCTGTATTTTCCAAATATTAAACTTGGGTTCTCTCATCCTATTGTCTTCACAGTACAGTACCATAAAATAGAGGCCTTTAGAGTTTATCCTATCAGTCTCCTGAATCATTCTGTAAATTTTAATAAAATCATATCTTAGCCTTCTTTTCTCAAGAGAAAATATGTTAACCTAGCCCGGCGGGATAGCCCTTTTATCATTGGAACCACCATAATAATCCTCCTCTGAATCATTTCCAATAAGTCAATATCCTTTCTTAAATATGTTTTTTTTGTTTGTTAAGTTAAGCACAAAGCTACACAATGGACTATCTGTGCTCTGCCCACAACGGGTATCGAAACCCGATTTCTAGCATTGTAAGTCCGCAACATACCGCTGTGTCACCGGGAGGCATTAAATTTGGAGACATCACAGATGAACCTTTAGTACACTGGCTCAACTGATAGTCAGAAGTTGAAAGTCAAATGAAGACAAGGATACCATCTCATGTTACGTTGATTCACCTGAAGAGGATGAAACAGCTGAAAGTATTTATCTGGCTATCTATGATGTGACCAATAGGTGTTAACAACCCTTAATTTCTGGGCTGTCGAGCAGAGTTTAACTATGGAAGATACCTATCAGATATTGGAGGATAGCTGTTCAATCATCACAATTAGGACATTAGTGTTAGTAGATACAGTGTCTAATATATCTTGTATTTGTAAAATTGAAGCTGATAGCTAGGATTTTGTAAACTCAACTAAAAGACGATTTCAGAGCTATCAGGTGATACTTCTTGGTGTGATGCAAGCAATACATTTTATGCTTGCCACTGGGTTACTTTATAAACTCTAACGACAGAAGCATAGTAAATTAATAGCTTGCACAATTGAATATGATCACTAGAAGTTTGAAATATCAGCTGAAAGAACAGTATGCCTGTTGCTTTCTAAGCTAAAGAGGGGATTTTCGGAAGTAAAATGTCATCCAAGATTTCGACAGAATCACTCATTTGATATATCTCAGTGGCTAGAACTCTATGGAGCTTGTCACCTTGTCCTTGCTAAACTACCCACTGTACATCTGGAGAAAGTATAATACTTCTATATGGAATGAAGAAGATGCGTTTCTTCTAAGGGTAAATTGATATACAATAGTAATGGCACGAATATTGATTCTGGCTGTCAAGAATTTTAGAAAAGTCTTAGTTTAGCTTATTTCTGCTGGTGATTATCTATGTTTCCTGAAAAGATAAATAAATTTAGTTCGAAGACTCTTAGATGAGAGCATATTCTGTGACCACATTTACCTAGCCAGAGTTTCAAAAAAAATAATTTGTTCAGTTACTGGAGGCAATCTGTTATGAGCTATTAGAGTATGTGACAATGTGTAATAGTGATATATGTATATAGCAATATTTGAGTATAAATAAATATGTGTGTGTAGACATTACATAAAATCATTCATGAGTGTCAGATAACATGAAAGGATTAATTATACATGTGACCAGAAACAAAGTACGTGATCCGAATGTTAAGTCTTCGTGATATGAAGTTAAGTGTGACAACAGACCTAGAAAGTATTTTTGAAGATACAGTACAGCTGTTTTTTACTGTTAATGCTACTAAAATTGTATTTATTTTTGACATTGCAATATTTAGCAGATAATGTGAAAGATAAGAGTAACATAAATACTCATACTACGTTTGTAAGGAAACATTTTTAACCTAATGATTTTCGGTATGGGTATTGCAAGATACTTAAATTGGATCAAATTGAAATATTTATGAGCAGGTGAAATTATTATTAGTAAATGAAATTCATGGACAGTAACTTAGATATAATATCAAATGTAAGGTTGATGTACCCAGTTTTATTTGTTGTTGTTTTTTTGCATGTGGTAGAATATTTTCACTCATACAGATATTTTTAAATATTTTCTTAACAATGTTTCAGTGCAAGGTGCAGTCATAAAGTATGAAAATTCAAGATGTGAGAGCACTGCTGGAGGTGGAAAATAACACCTGCATGGCGAAAGTTTGTAAACTGCACCAAGTTGGTAATAAACGTGTAACTGGAAGAAAGTCCCTAAGAATACAACGTAAGCATTGTTAATTTCTAATGGTCAAAAGCAAGGATTGGCGTCATCTAATCCAAGCCAACTCTAATGTGTATGAAACAGTTTTGCAGGCTTAACCCATTTCCTTTCCTATTGGACCCAGGCTCTATCCATCTGATAATAAGACAGTAGCAAGGCAAATGCAACTGTGTTAAATGGTAAGCTGGGTTCTCTTTGTCTGACAGTGACATAAGAGGACAGCATGGATATGGGCATTGATCAAATAGAAATCCAGTGAAGCCTGTGTAACTGCATTCACAGCCACTAGGGATATATTTTCTATGGTTGGGTGCACTGCATTTCAAAACCAAAGTAAACCTTTCTGTATCTTGGATCTTCTCGAAAGTTGACTAGTGGGCTCTGGGAAAGTTGAAGGGAAAAGGGTCCCCAGATGACGTCTGTTGCCTCTGTAGTCATAACCACGAGGCCCAATGTAACCATGATGAAGACAACCAACAGGGTGATTCATATGAGCCAATCCTTTTATGGACCATTAACAAGGAAATGCCAAACGTAATACACCAGATTGAAGCCATCCAGCAAATGAGGTCAAGGTGAGGGGCTTCTACCTCAATAACAATCGATGCACCATTAGCCATAGAGCCACGAAAACAACTTCAAAGGCAAATGTGAGCGGAACTTCCATTAAAACCACCAAAGAGGATAATAAACCAATCTATCTTAGAGAAGAGCCTCATTTACAAGCACCATTGTTAAAAGATGGCCGTTGAATATACTTAGGCTTGGGCCATCTATAACAGGAAGTAGGACAAACTATAGCGGAGAGCTACGTTGCTCGCAAAAGAGGTGTGCCACTTGCAGGTTGAAGTGGTAGACATGAAGAGGACCCTGGCCCAAGCTCATGATACCTTGAAGGCGTCAACGATAGCCACTCAGAAGAGTAGCACAACACTCAAGGATTTGCTGGTGTGATTAAAGTGAGAAGAGTGAATTAAGCCTCATGCTGGCTGCTGAGTAAGTATATATTTTAACATTTCTTCTTAATCTATAGGTTTGTTGCGTATATTCTGTATATGTCTTTGTATTTTTTTTCCTTTTAGTTTTATATTTCATTTACTGTGTTAAAATAGTTGTTCTATTTTAATATGAAGTTTCTAGAGGGTTTAGTTGTGTTACGTGTTTTAGTTTGACAATGGTTATTTCATCTGATGGTTTGATTTTCTTATTTTACTAGTTTCAAAATAAGTTCTTTTGTTAATTGTATTTTAAATATAGCTTTCTTCTGTTTGGTATTAGTGTGATATGTTTTTTTTGTTTTGTTTCTTGTTGTTGTTATTGTTATGATTTAATCACTCCACCCCAAAGATAATGTTTATTCTTTTATTTTGATGTGTTTATATTCTCTAATTATTAATGTTTTGAACAAAAAAAGAAAACTGAAAAATAGAGTTTGGGATTGCTCGAAAAACAAACACTTTATCAATTAAGCTGTATTGAATCATTAAGTCTATCATAGTTTGCTTTGTTAATTTGAGTACTGTATATCAAACACGAATACGAGAGCGATGGCAGAAGCGGTGATGGATTCACATTCACTCGTCAACGCAACAAATGAGTCTGAATTACAAAATGAGATTATTACTGTTGAAGGAGGAAACGAAGCATCGACTGACCAAAGAAGTGCTGAAAGTCAGCAGCCTGACGTGGATAAAAATGCATTGCTTGCTGTACTTCAGTTCTTAAAAAAATATAACCTTCAGGTTAGTAATACTAATAGTAGATTCAAATTCGATGACGAGGAACCCACTTTGAGACTAATAATGGCTGGAGACGGCTTAAATGGGTAATGAAGAAAAACTTTAATATAAGTTTAACATGACAGCAAATGTACAACGTTTCGACAAGGTTTTGTCTGATTATGACAAAAACTTGTCGAAAAGTTGTTTATTTTCT
>NW_013669009.1:46111-48466 GCF_000517525.1 Limulus polyphemus
AGAAAATAAACAACTTTTCGACAAGTTTTTGTCATAATCAGACAAAACCTTGTCGAAACGTTGTACATTTGCTGTCATGTTAAACTTATATTAAAGTTTTTCTTCATTACCCATTTAAGCCGTCTCCAGCCATTAATAGTAGATTCATTCAGTGACAGTAGTCAGTACGTAATGCTAGTGTTAATGTTAATAATACACATTATTATTGCACATTGAAAAGTTACACGCTTTTCCTTTTAATTCCTCAATTTGTTATCATCAAAGTTCAGGATGACCCATGGAGTTTTTTTAGAAATTAGCATAATGTATTACCATTGTAGTGGTAATATAAAAAACTATAACCTGAGCAATTTCGAAAGGTGGACCTTTTGAAAGCGCTCAGGTTATAGGGTTTTATCATTTTATATTGCGAAATCTTGAACCTACGTGTTTTTCTGACACTATCATTGTATGGGTAGTTTACCTTGTTTACTTGGATAAAGTCATTATTATTGAACACAATGTAATAATCCATAAATCAGTTTAAATTTAGCTTGGTATTGATGAAACAAAATTAATGCTGGATTTTTCCTTTCTGAGAACAGGAAACAGAGGGTATTTTACGCAAAGAAACCAAGTTACTAGATGACCATTTACCTACATCTTCACAATCCAGTTCAGATGTGACAAGTGTATTGTCCTCATTTAAAAGGTATGGTATTTTGATAACAACACAAATCTTGCTTATTTGCAGTGTTTCATAACTAAGTATACAATAGAAATGAATACTATAATCTTACTAAAATCATGAACCATAATAGCTGATAATTACTCAACAAATGTTTTATACCATACTAAGCATAATCAAAATAGTAGCACAAGGATTTGTAAAGAAAATCATGTGTTAGAACTTTCTCAAGTCAAATGGCGTACATTCACAATTCGAAAATGTGGGGCCTAGACTTTTACAGTCTTCACAATAGGACTACACACAGACCAAATTAATTTAACATGTTTACAAGAAAGGATAAGAAAATGTAGCACAGTTGTTTTTTAGACTAACAAATTTTGTATTTTTATGAGCAAAAGGTTTGTTTTAACTATAGAAATCAAAAGTACCTGCCCCCAGTGATGGGAAAAGTTTTAATTTCATCTTTTAATTTAAGTTATTTCATGGACTTTAAAAAAGTTGTTTTGCAATCTTGGTTTCACTCAGTGCCAATACTTGGAGCTAATTTTACTGCCCACCACAAAAAAGTAATTTTTGAGCATTTCAGTCATACAAAGAGCCACTCAACCATAATGTACGCTAAATCTACATTTTCATTCTTTAAGTTACATCACATTTTGAAATGTAAATGATAGTGTGATTAATTCCTAACAATTTAGTGTAGAATATTTTGCTTGCAAAATAAAATTTGGTATCAACATTATTTATGCCTGTTTCCCATCTTTTCAAAAGTGAATGTTGTGCTTTGCTTGCATGCGCAGCTTTTGAAACGGAATACAGACAAATGCTCAGACAAGCACCACTGTTCACAATATATATAAGATGAAATGTTGTATTTTTTACTTGTGTTATATATAATGACAATATAATAATAGATTTTCATAAGAAAGTCTTTATATACAAAGCCATGAGAGAAACCTGTGTTACAGGTATTTCAGTATGTATATCATTTATTTGTATAATAAAAATTGTAATGGAACCTGTCATAAGGAATTAAAACATTAAAAGTGTAGATTATTGAATGTTTCAATCTGATTTTATAATTTATCAGTTTAAAAGTTTAACAAGTTGATTGACATCTAACATAATGTTTTGGGGAAACATGTGACCTATTTGTCCATTTCAGCTGTCCATCCTCTAAAGTAAACTAAAACTATTAAATGAAAAAAATCTTAAAGCCAGCTCTTATCAAGCTTTCTCTTAAACTCACTTAAATTTGCTGCCTCCACAAAATTTATGCTAAAGAAAAAAAAATTTCACTTTTAAAAGAGACAAAACATACATAACAGACTATTAACCCTTTTGAGATGGATCATGGGTGAATTTAATGAATTTATGTCAATAACTTTGGTATCACACTGTAGATTATAATTCAAATTTTAGTACTGTATATTCCTCAAGTTCTTAATTTATAAGCAAATATTAAAAAACACAGATAAACATTGATTTTTTGTGTCGTGGTATGTTGAGTACAGCACTGGTTCAAATTAGATGTTTGTGAAGTCAAAATACAAAGCCTGTAGTTTTATACGAACTAGAAACACAAATTACCAATATTGACAAGCTCGAATCTAAAATAAGAGCCTCTTATCTTTTCAATTTGCTAAGATATTGCTCATGTACTGAATCAAACACAGTGGCACCCC
>NW_013669009.1:48633-75767 GCF_000517525.1 Limulus polyphemus
GTCCCCCTAGTGGCTCTCTCAGCCATTTTAAGAGGCTTGGCATCATTTCTTTCTTTTGAACCAATATTTCAATAAGTTAGGGCGTGTCTTTAGTCTATTCGAAATTTCATATTTTTTAGACTAAAATACATCTTAGTTACTAAGCTTGATAGATTATAATGGAATTTTATGGTATTAATGTAGTAATTTATGGGTTTTTTAGTTATTCAAATGTATATAAAAAACCTAAAAAGAAATTATTTTGTTTCAGTGAAGGAGATCCAGATATATATGAAGATGCATACACAGTTTTGAAAAAATTAGTTGAATCATCACTAGACACTTACAAGGTAAATTTCCTGCTGTGCTTTTAAACGTTTTATAAGAATCATTTGCTATAATACATATGTATGTATGAGTGCGTGTTTGTATAACTTGAAAGAAAGTGAAAGATATTTTTCATCAATTTTGCCATCTACTAATAGAATTATATGCACTACTCAAAATTTGTCAAGGATCTTTTTATGATAAAAATGTGAATTAAATTATACAAAAAATCATATAATTGGTATTATAACAATCATTTGAATGTCAAAGATCACTTTGTAAAAAAATAACACTCATTGAGAATTTTAACAGTGTTGTCACTCTATTGGGTTTCAATCTTTGTAGTAAAGCTATAATAGTCTACACTTTTATATCACAGAAAATATAAAGTTATTTTAATTTTCTTTGATGTGTATAGGTTACTTCAGGACCATATGGTTGACGTTGCAGGGTTCTAGTTAACCTGAACTCCTTGGTCCTGTACACATGAGAATTTGTCGGGATGCATAAGATTCGCCCCCCCCCCCCCATGGGGGTTACCTAATACGCACTGCAAAACACTCCATATGCAATGCAAGCACAACCACTTTGCTTCGAACTTTTTACCATAACAAACTAAATAGCATATAGTTTGCACACAGCTGTCTTTCTTCTCTGTAATTAAATAAGATTGAAGACTATGTAAATTATGATTTGCCTGAGTGATGGAAACATTATAATGACTAATTTACATTCAATTTTGTACTTCTCGGAGGGGTGGTAAAAAAATAGAGAAAAAAGAAGACATTAATAACAAATGTCACAGTTCTCATACTTGGGGAGATTTTTAAGAACATTTCCTTATAAAATTAAAAACATAAATAACACTAAACTTCGATTTATTATCTTCATTTTGATGCTGAGTTTATTCATATACATTCGTAATATATTACAAAATTCTTCTCTTTAGTTACATTTAGTTACAGAGTACAATAAAATAGAAAATCAGACACCTCTTGCCACACCCACCTATCACATCCTTTCTTTTACAACTTGCCAATAGTTCTCTCTGACATTTAAGACTATATTACTTATAACCAATAGAAAGCCAAATTATTCCTCTATCAAACCATGTATCATATTATGTTGTCCCTAGAGAGAATTGTCTATTTTCCTTCCATTCAAACTTTATTCCCATGGGAACACATCGATGAGCTTAACTTAATTTCTAAAGGCTTTTGTCGCACAGTTAGAAAGCCAGAAAAATTGTGATAGTTATGAAACATTGTTCCTTTTTTACATATTATTATTATGTGTTCTTTGGTACATTATTTAATTATATAGAAATTATTTAATGCAGTAGTGCAATTAATATTAAAAAGTATGGTTAAATTTCCTTGGCAGTCAAGAGCAAAACAAATAAAGACCCTGGGTGGATACTTTATTTTTTGTTTTTTTGTGTATTCTTTATTTGTTATTATAAAAGTACTAAAATGTAAAAATTGAAAACTTTAGGTTAAATAAAATAAAATAAATCATAATATTATCAATTTTTATCAGGTACGCTAATGAGTAGTCTGTGCATTATGTAATTCAATGCCATAATGTGAGCTGCACATTCGCTATGTGATTTACAATTTATGTGGTGAGAATAGTAGTTAAACATGGTTCAAAGGGCAAGAAAACAATAAAATTTAAGTATAAATAGTATATACTGTTACAAGCTTTAATCCTACTAATACGGGCTGAGTGGAATTCGTCTGAGCTCATAACCACATGTACCCACGAGAGTAATTATACTATAATTTTTTTTTAGGTACATGTATCTTCACAAATTTTCACAGGTTATTGATAAACATTACAAGGCTTTCGTACACAAAATATCAGGTTCTTAAATTAAGTATTAAGATTTCTTAATTAAAGATTTTCTCATGAAAGATTTTACTTTCAAAATGTTGACTATCTAACATACAAAGTAATTTTGATTTTAAGATTAAAAATACTTTTCTTTGTCTGAAAGTTTTCAAGTTTTGTTTGCATAATTTCTATATCCTCCTAAATAACCATCAAATGTTTTTTTGAATAAAACTTTATATTTTATCTGTTACTTTATCAGCCTTAACTCTGTATGGTGTTAGTCGATGTGACCGACCTCGTAACCATCATAAAATATAGGAAATAAATCTAAATTACCCTTTCTTTTGTTCTAGAATAACTGCAAATTGTGACACGAAGCCACAAATATTTATTCTAAATAACTTAATTCTTGTAACAGTATACATCTATTTATATTTATAAATCTTTTATTTTATTGACCTTTGAACTATGTCTGACTAGAAATACCCTGATACAAGTTGAAAATTACATGGCACACATGCAGCTCATGTTACCGTATCAAATAGCGTAATGCACAAGTTGCTCACTATTATACCCTATGATGATTTTTATTATTTTTCTTTCATTATCTTACCTAATAAGTTTCTATTTTTATGATTTTAGTTACTTTTATAATAATAAATAAATAAAACAAATGAAAAATAAATAACCTCGTAATTAAATATCAAATACTCTTTTCATTAAAACTTTATATTTTATGTTATTTCCTATACTGTAACATTATACTTGGTTCTCCAGGTTGTATAACGAAAATAAAGTTTGTAGTGTGCAAAATAAAATGTATTGTATTGTTATATTGATCACAAAGTTTCAAAGAGTTTTTATTTCTCACCTTTTCCCACTTATTTTCTGTAGTAATTTTATTGTTAGGAGCTGACTTAGAAACGAGACAAAACAAAATGAATAATACTGTCTGTCTTTTATCAGTATGGATCATTAAGTTCCATAGTAAAATTCCTGAGAGTTTCTTCTAACTTTTCATACCTATTTCCTATGTTTATCTGCTGTTAGTGGCTAAAGTAGAAACCTGCCAAATATAAAGCAGTGAATTGCCGTTCCTTACTTAGTTTGACATCGTCAATATAAAATAAGCTCATGTTGTGCAGTTCCCAGAACTTTCACTGCTTTGAAAGTATAGTGGGTAGGATTTATCAACATGTTGACTGTATAATGGATTCAATGACAATTGTCTAAAGTATTATAAAATGTTTATGTTGGAGAAAGTCTGGGCTGTTCCAATAAGTTGATAAGCTGATATATCCTACAGAATCTATTCAATTGCTGGCTCGAAGAACACAGTTTGGTGGTGCTGGCTTCTTTACAGTACAGTGGTTGTAACAAGAATCGTCTAAAGTACTTTATAAAAATGATAGAAAATATTTATGATATGACTTTCTACAAAGTATAAAGTTGTATCAAATCCAATAAACT
Source organism: Limulus polyphemus (assembly GCF_000517525.1). Lineage (NCBI taxonomy): Eukaryota > Metazoa > Arthropoda > Merostomata > Xiphosura > Limulidae > Limulus > Limulus polyphemus. The sequence continues at coordinate 52,246 of NW_013669009.1, forward strand.
TGTTAAGTATTTGGATGCTAGTTATCTTCCTGGGTGGTTGGAATTTAGTGTTGGTATAGGTGTAAAATGTGTGTAAGTGCTTATGAACATTCTGTGTCCTGTTTTAGCATGCTTACACAGTAACCAATAAATGTGTAGTTTCAAGTAATATAAATATGACTTGTTTTGATTGTGCTAATATTCTTGGCTGAGCCTTCTTGATTGTAACTTTAGAAACAAATTATTCACTAGCGAACTGCAAGTTAAACCGAGAATTTACAAAGTATTACCTGCAAGTAAGTAAACTTGGCTACCATACATTACATATGTGTGTGTATATGTATGTATTGTGAATATTATTTGTAAATAAATACTTAAATGTCAGTTTATTTTTCAAACATAGAACAGTAAATGAAAAATATTCAGAAAGCACTGATCTCTAGTACTTATGATGCTACAAAGTCCTTGTCTGCACTTGTGAGCCATAATTGCTAAGCCTTGTCCAAATTTACATGAGGAGATGGAAAAAATAATAATTTTTGTAGACTTTATACAAGGATTTTGGAATACAAAAAAGTATAAATAGTATACAGATACTCTAAAAATCCACTGTAATTTATCAGGCTTCCTAACTAAATTGTATTTGGGTCTAAAAAAATTTTATTTCTATTCACAAAATAGCCTTGATCATAATAATTCAAACTTTCCAATGATATAAGAGCTTTTCCCTCTTAAGTAACTTAGGAAGAGTAACAGAATTATGTAGAAGAAATGAAGAGCTTTCGATTGGTTATAAAGTTATTGGTATATAAAAGTAGGCATAGATAAACAATATGATGAACTTGATAAATATTATGATATCTTAGCAAATAGAAAAGATAGGAGTTTCTTATTTTATATTCCAGCTTGACAATATTGGAAATTTGAGTTTATAATTCATATGAAAATATAAAAGTTGTATTGTGGGCATCATAAAATGTAATCTGACCAAACTCCAAAGATGATGTATCAGTGTGACACACAAAAATCAATATTTAGCTATTTTTTATTTTATTTACTTTCAAATTAAGAAATTATCTAATGTATGATATTAAAATTTGAATCTACAGTTTGATACCAAGTTTATTGATATACATTAATAAAATAGTAGTTCAATAAAATTTTGAATGTAAGTCTACAAATGTTATGACATGCCCTCTGACCCCTAGCTCATGTAACGAAAGGATAAGCTACTTAGGATGAACAGTTGTGGTTTTCTGTTATAATTTGCAGTCATTCCAGAAAGAAAATAGGGGATACTTGTAATTATTTTCTATTTTTTTATTTTAGTTACAATGTCAGTCAAGTTATCCAATCTCACATAGAGTGAGGGTCAAGAAAATAGCAGATTAAATATAAAGTTTGTCTGAAAAAACAACGATATTTAGTATTTATTTAGGAGGGTTTAGGGGTTATGCAAATTATATTTGAAAATTTTTAGATGAAGAAGAGTATTTTTAATCTTATCATGGAAATTATTTTGCATTCATAAACTATTAAAGGGAAACAACATGCAGTGTAAATTGTAAATAAAGTTTTTCATTGAACATTAACATGCTTTTTTCCACTTGCAGAAGGTAAACATGTAGTGTACACTGTAAATAAAGTTTTTCATTGAACATTAACATGCTTTTTTTTCCACTTGCAGAAGGTAAACATGCAGTGTACATTGTAAATAAAGTTTTTCATTGAACATTAACATGCTTTTTTCCACTTGCAGAAGGTAAAGATGCAGTGTAAATTGTAAATAAAGTTTTTCATTGAACATTAACATGCTTTTTTTCCACTTGCAGAAGGCAAACATGTAGTGTACACTGTAAATAAAGTTTTTCATTGAACATTAACATGCTTTTTTCCACTTGCAGAAGGTAAACATGTAGTGTACACTGTAAATAAAGTTTTTCATTGAACATTAACATGCTTTTTTTTCCACTTGCAGAAGGTAAACATGTAGAGTACACTGTAAATAAAGTTTTTCATTGACATTGAAGTACTTTTTTTAATCATTAAATTCTACTTATGGGACCCTTGGAAAGCTCACTGGGGCTCTTTTAAAAAAAAAGTTGAGCATCTGGAACCCTTAACTGTGGGACCCTAGTGAGAACATTGAACAATGCATCAGCATAGTATGTAGCTTTAGAGATATCCAATGTCCTGTAAACATGTGCTTGCTGTTCAGATGTTAGGCAGTTGGCACTGTAGATGGCACATTAATTTTTGCATGTTAATTTAATTTCAATAAACTAAAAAAGCAAAAAGTCCCAGAATTCATAATAACTTTACCAAAGTGACTATCACTAGAGGATATGACCTTCCTTGAATTAATTACAGCCTGACATTACCATGTTCATTACACTGATCTGGCAAATCACTGCTGGGGATCGTTGTTCCACTCTGGTATTAAAACATGTTTAAGATTCTGGACAAACTGTTACTCAAGGAGCAGTGCCCCTATTTGAAGTCCAGAGCTGAAACTAATTTGTTAAGTAAAATTCTGTTGTTGGTATGAAGAAGTCAGTTTGTTTAGTTGAAAGAATTTGAGCTATAATTTTTGTGGAAATAGATAATCATGTTCAGCTGTTTCTATAAAAACTGAAAGCTGCCAGTCTATGACATCTCCAAGCCACCATAGCAAGAAATACTGTACATAAACAACAACAAACATTGCACTCAGTATACTGGTGAATGTTCTCATGTAACTCAAAAAGTGAAAAATTAGATTAATGAAAGTTTACGTACTCTTGCTGTGTTCAGTATATGAAGAGATACAATTGATAAAATTGAATTGACTGTATGTTGGTATGAAAGTCAGCCCATAGCTTTTGCTTGTTAATTTTAATAAATATACGTATTATAATGTTTTATCTTTTGTTTTTCAGTATGAATTATCTATGATTCTGTACCCAGTTTTTGTACGGATGTACCTTGAACTGGTATATAATGACCATGAAATACAAGGTAGGTTTTGTACCTGTTATTGTGTGTAATATAATGAGATTTTTCTGTCTTATAAGTCTCTTAGAGTAACTGTTGTGGGTGGAATCTGGCTTAAGGATAGAATATTTAATTTCATGATATAGGAATATTTACATTATTTTTCTCATATATGTTTACTTAGACAGGCAAGATGTTTTTGCATGGAAATATAAGTTAGTGTTTCTTAACCTTATGCACTTGTGCCCAGTCCATTGGGTCTAGCCCATGTTTGAGAATTAAAGATAACTACAATTCTAAATTTACTTCATGTATCTTCATGAAATTTGGCAGTTTTATTAGAAAATGTTAAAAGTATGGTGTGAAAAAAAATTTAATTTGTTAATAGTGTTTCTACTGAAGATTCTTCTGAGATTTTGCTGAGTCAGTCTACATGAAAGGAATAAAAATATTTATTTTCATTTTAAAGTTTTCATATTTCATTTGAATAACTTCTGGAATCTCTTAAGTGAATATCAAAAGTTGTTTTCTGTAGCAGTGTGTATTTTATCTGAGATTTCTCTACACCATCAGTGTACTTGGCTCCAGGGTATAATTATCTAAATATAATGAAAAGAATGGTTAAAAGGAAAAAATTTATAAAACTCTTTCCTCTTCATTATTGACCAGAAAGTTACAAACTACATCTATTCACAGTTTAAAACCATTAAACATATTTTTATCTTGCCATAAGTAGCAGTAAAACTAAATCACAGAGTGAGCCTTTACGTTGTTTCCAGTAAACTGTAACATACAAAACTCTTAGAATTATCTCAGTAAAGCAATACTGTTGGAGGAAAATTTACATTATGGCATAGCAATATCTGTAGTACAAGTAATTTGTGTCAAACTTGGAAGAACAACGGATAGATGGGGGGGAAAAAAAATGGGCAATTTGGTGTGAAGATGCATCATGTGATACAAATTTATATTAAAATGCAATTTTTATACTATTATATACTATGTTTAATGCTAAGTTTACTGACATACATTCATAATCAAATTGTAAAAAAAAAAAGGTCATGAGATGTGTATTTTCCACCTGAGTAGAAGAATAACATATGTTCACTAGACAAATTGATAATTAGATAGTAAAACTGACATACAAAGTACATATCTGTAAATTAATGTACCAGTATTTTGTCAAATACAATGATATATCAATTACTATATATTACATATAGATATATATTGTTACTCTTTGCTCATAAGTGCTTAAATTTTATTTATTTTTGTTGAAACATATAACAATAAATAATAAAAAAAATATATAAAAACTATGACTTATGGTACTTAAATGTTATTCAGTATATTTGCCCTTAGGAAGACATGGTTGCCTACCATTGCCCTCAGCCTTGTTGATCCTCTCAAACTGAGCCAAATATAAATTAATTTTTTATAGATTTTAAATATTAGGAAAATCTTAAGATTGTCAGTCACTAGGATATGACATTACAAAACTATGATACCTTATCTGGCTTTCTGACTAAGGTGTAAATAGGTAAAAAAACAAAAACATTTTTCTTCAGAGTAATGATTTTAATAAACACACTTCAAAAATTTTGTAGCAAATTTCAGCTTTTCTTGCCATAAAGTTGACAAACAACCATCAGATTTAGGTGGTTCAGAATCTGTTCTTTCAATTTATAAACATGTACTTGAGAGAGGAAGGTGTGAGTAAACAAGGGAAAGGGATAGAATGGGCTTCTATGGTAGGTTTGATAAATATATTGATATTTCAGTAAATCAAGAAGTATGGTGGTTCTTATTTTATGTCCTATCATGCCAGTATGTGAAGTTTGTTTTTAATTGGCTAAGCATTGTTAACATTGTATGGTAGTAGTAATGAAGTGTAAAGTGAATAACTTTTAGCCTAAACGTGTCGTGACATACAAGAGTGATGAGCAATTTCTTTTTTTCTATTTCTTTTTAAACTAAGAAATTAAATCTTATATTAAAATTTGATTTATTAATTAAGTTTGATGCCAAGTTTATTGATAGACATCTGTGCACATAATATTAATTACCCTGGAGTTTACAGAGGGTTAAGTATGTTACATTAGAACAATTTAAAATTAGCAGATCAGTATATCACAGGACAACTACAGCCGATATAAAGTCGTAGTGGAATGTGATGTATCAGAACTACATTTTAGCATTGTTTGGTGCTTTGTAGGTAGTGTAATGTCATCAAATAATGATCACTTTTGGAAAGGGTATGTAACAACCCTTTCTAATGCATGATATCCATATACTCCAATAATATAGATATGTTCAGACCAGGGATTTAGAAGGTGGCAATATCCTTTGTACTTATTAGCATTGGAAAACAAAGGAATATGGTTTGATTTGGGGATCAGGATCAATGGTCAGTGGCAAAAGCCATCCACATGCCCCAGGCAATAATATGCAACATAATCAAGAAGGGTCTCCATGTGGAAAAGTGACACAAGTCACACATAAACAAGTTGTTTTAACAACTTATCCACTCATCTGGAGAATGAAACTGACATTCATGCTCTTCCATATAAAGACATACTGGTTAAGTCAATTCTTGCAGCACCTGTAGATTTCTATGCAATTAGACTGTTGAACTGAGACCTGGGAAACCATCGTCTATATACACTAGATGGATTATGAAAAGCATACAAGAACCATTGGTATACTTTGGACATGACATACATTGAAGCTTTTTGTAGTGGAAACTACACTGCAAGGTTATTGGCAAAATGCATTGTCATTAGATAGAGCTTGAATGGACATTAGACTGTAATGATGTGGTGAGGCTCCAAAACCATACTCAATATATAACATACTCAATCTATTTATATGTGTTTTTCATTTATTTATCCTTGGATCAAGACCTTTTACACATGTAAAAAGATGCTGATAATTACATTATTACATAATTTATTAATATTTATTTGACTTGCATTATTCTCATGATATGACACTGTGGGACTCCTATTTAAGTATAATTTTTTTGTAATGGGACATATCTGTGATCTTTCTTTAGTGAAGCCTTTAAAGCCTTTGTTGATTTCCAATGCTGCTTAATGGTACGAGCTGATTCTTTGAGCCTGCATGTAATACAACAGTATTTTTCATTTCATTAACCCTCTTATTATGGGTATTTTGTTTCTGCACATGTCACAAGGTTCTAGTGAGTTACATTCAAAATTTAATTAAAGTTCTTTATTATCATTGTATACAAATAAACTTGGCATCAGAATATAGCTAATAATCCAAATTTTTATGTTATATAAGTTTTAAAATCTTAATTTTGTAAAGCAGTATTAAACAAAAATCCTCAATTTTTCCTTAATATGAGAATTGTAATATTTGCTCTCAATGTATTCTCTCTTCTCTAATTTATTTACCATCCATCTGAGATATACGAAATTGAACATAAATTCATCATTATAATGTTGTCATCACTCAGGCAAAGCATAATTTTTGTAGCTTTCAATCTTATTTGACTACAGAGCCATAAACTAGAAAATCTGACCCCTATTGCCATGCCCACCTGTCACAACCTCTCTTTCACATATTGCCATTAGTTCTCTCTGACATTTAATACTATATTATTATTCAAATGTGTATTATATTATGCTATTTTCTGTACAGAGAATTATCTATTTTGCTTCCAATTCAAACTTTGTTCCCATGGGAAACACATTGATGAGCTCAGCTGAATTTTTAATGGCTCTTGTGGTATAATTAGAAAACCAGAAAAATTTTGATAGTTATAGAACATTGTCTGCTTTTTGCATGTTATTATTCTATGCTTCATGAACATTCACAGTGAATTAAAGATCTATTACTTTGTTGCCCAATGCATTTTCATAGATAACACGTTTCTTTAAAATTTTGATGTGACGTGTGATGTGTGTACCAAATATCATGTGTAAACAGATTTGTGCATGTGCCTGTATGAGAAGAGCACGCATCAAATGGAAAGAATTATGTATATGTACAGTACTTACTGCCTCGTTATTATGCTAATATGGAGAACCACATGCACCCGAGAGCGATATAGGACGGGGAGTGTTATAATCAACTAGTCATGAAGGCACTCGTGCTGAACAAGTATGGATTCAATAGACTACTAAAGCAATCAATTAAATGAAATAACTTTATTTACATAAGGAAAATAGATATAAAAGGAACATAGATACAATAATATTAATAAAAAATATTAATACAAACTTTCTGATATTTCAGAAACAAAGCACATTCATCTTCACTTATTTACTTAAAAAGTGATACTTTAGTCTGGTTAACACTACTGTAAACCTGCTGCAATTAACAACATGACATCTCTATCTTCTTCTGACACTGAGCAGTATCTTTGTTTCACCCTTAAATAATTCTTGGAACTTTTTATCCCCTCCACAAAGTTAAACCATTGCTTCTTTAATGATGTCATTTATGACCAGATAGATGGAATCACTGCTGGTTCCAACTGTAGCCAATAGTTTTCTATGCTAGAAAGTGGCTAGAAAACTGCCCAGGTCACTTTAAACCCATCCTATACCAATGCTACATCAGTGACACTTTCTTGTTGTTTCAAAAATCAAGTCACATTACCAAATTCATTTCTTACCTTGATTCCCAACATCCCAATATCAAGTTCACATCTATGGGCACTCAGGAGTTCCTGCTTTTTCCCTATATTTCATGACAGAGTGTAATGATTTTAGCCTCTGAAGCCACGTGGCAATGAGCTAAGCTATAGATGACACTACTTTTATATCACTTCTTTATATCAAAGAAAGTTGTAACCAATTTCATTATAATGAATCACTACTGTATATATCAAACACGAACTGACCTAGCATAAGTTAGAGCTTTGAAAACTTTGTTTACTTTTGTAACTAATACTGACTTCTGTTAAAAGCAACTTAACCAAAAATCAACCTAGCAATGACTATAGCCAATTAAGTATACACCATTCACACATTCCAAATACAAGGATCAGAATGCATTGTATCATCATTTGGGTATCTTCACTGTTAGCAATATTTTTGTCCATAATCCCAGTAATATCTCATAGGTTTTGATGAACTTAGGAAATTTAGGTTATTCCTAAACCCCTATACTAAGCTAACAATGTATAATAATTGTTATGAAAAAAGGAAATCTTGTTACTCTAACCAATATTGTTAATGAAGGTAAAATTAAAGAAAGAACAGATCTTATAGATCACATAAAATCTAGTTTTTCAAGTGTTATCATAGATATTTGTGTAGGGAAGCAAATTATGTTACTACACTAGTAAATTAGCAAGCTCTAATTTGCTCTATATCATTGTGCTTACAAATTCTTATTTGTTAATTTACTACTATCAGAGATTTAATGATCCTTGAAGAACTAGACATCAGTGAATTCAAAACTCCTTTCTAACAATGGCTTGTTGTCAAAGGAAGCCCTTTAAATGGCACCAGTAGTGTAACTTTAGAGTAGCTTGATAAATAATTGTGACATGTTAGTGATTAGTTGGCATGGCCTGGTTGTTAAGGTGCTCGACTTATAATCTAAAGGTCACACGTTCAAAACCCTGTTGCTGACCATGCTTGTCTTCAATGGTTTCTGTCTGGGCCAGCCACTTGGGTGTAAAAATTCTTGTCTCACAAAACTGACCAACCCCAAACGAGTGGGATTAAGGTCATTATGGAGAAGAGATGTGATTAGCTATAAATTTGGGTAACATATATACCTATTCTGAATCATATTTAACTAAAGTTCATTAGTTTATCATTTAAATCTCTTGTTTTTAACAGCTGTTGGTTTTATGGCAAAATTTGGACCAGAACAAGAAGAGTATTACCAAGATGACATTCAGAAATTAGCCTCAGTTACCAAAAAAGACCACATGAAACGAAATGAACTTATGGATAATTTCAAGTGAGAAAAATGGCTTTAGTATGTTTTTTATTTGTTTTTCAGTGACATGAATATAGAATTATAAAAAATGCCTAAAACAAACACTCATAATGATATTATGCGTGTTTGTGGGATTAAATGATGCAAAAAAAACAACAACAACAAAAAAGAAATAAATTTCTAAAATGATTATCAATCATAATTTTGGAGAAATTAGATTGCCAGACACTTTTCAGGTCTATAACTAAATTTTTAAAAAAATCAAGCAAATGTCTCACAGTTAGTACTGTTATGTAGAATGGGCAAGAAAGAAAGCTAAAAGGAGTCAAACATCTATCTATACAGGCATTGACATTCATGAAATGAGTGTTGTTTATGAGCTTACAAGTGATGACACATACATAGTAGATTGTTCACTTGTTTTAGTGCAAAATTTTGACATCAAGTCTGTAAAAAAAAATTACAAAAAATAAATAGGGCAACAGACGTTTATCTGATTGGTAGTTAAAGACCTGCCACTTATCATGCTTCCATGGTACTCTCAAGGTACAGAGAACAAAGATAAAATTCTAAATAATATTTTTTTCTTATGAAATATTGTAAAAAAATTCTATTGCTACAACTTTAAAAAATTCACATTGTTGTACTAAAAAACAAGAAAAATGGTATCATTGAGTATTTATTTTCAACAAATTGTTTCATTAATTAAGCATTATTTGTAATTCCATTACTATTTGTGTCTTTAAAAAGCAAATACTGAGATACTAAATAATAAATTTCTATGTCCATTGCCAGTTGCTTAAAAACACATAAGATACAAGCATAAGACAATTATACATATAGTTTTAACTGGAAAATACAGAAACTTTATAAGAATTAAAAAACAAAACTAGGCTCAAATTGGCTGTGTATTTATAAAGAAAACTACTTTTCACAGATAACCAAATCTAGCCATCCTAACTCCACAATGGAGAAATTATTCATGACTTTTTAGATACTAGAATGTTTGACTAGAAAACATACAGAAACAGTCAAGTATCAACAAAAAAAATAAATAGAAATGTATATAAATGTCAAGATTTTTACATATTTTCAAAATTAAAAAAGTATTTGACAAACATTATTGAGAAAATAACCTTAGTATGAAGCTGTAGCAATTATATATATTTTTTATAGACCTACAAGCTTGAGGCAGGTATCAGTTTTGCTCACGATTGCACGAGAAGCTTTTTAAGTCACACCAAGTGTAAATGAAAAATGGATGGGATATGAGCAACAGCACTTGTGGCACAAATTACCGGTTGCTCTTATACTCAAAATTTATCATTCAAGATATTTATGTCGATACAAAGTTTTTGTAATGTTCTAGTTACACCCAAACATATATATTTAAAGAATGAGAAGTACTTTTTGCTAGGTCATAAAAGACAACAGTAACATGTCAACATAATGATGCACAAATGATTAAAGAATTAACAAAAAATAAAAAACCCACTAGTTTTTGACAGACCAAGCTTGTTACTCTCAAGGGATAGAGTAAAACTGTTCTCAGCATTTAGTATGTTAAGTTAAAATCTAGTCTGTTTTTTATGTTTTTTTACTTCTTTAATCATTATGCATTATTAAGATGATGTGTTTTTATTGGTTTTTTTTTGACAAAATATTTTTGCATTTTCTAAGTTGTTGAACTTGTAGTGATAGGGTTAAAGGAGTGCTAAAGATAAGATGTATGGTTACTTTTTTATCATCAATAATAGGCTATAAAGTTTTTAGAACTTAAAGAGCCTGTTATCTTGTATGAGGTACTTAATGTTCTTTTATTAGTTATGTTTTTAAAGTAAGCTTGGTGCAAGTACATGAAAATAAATTTGTAATTGTTTGTGATTTGCTAAGTTTGACACATGAAGCTTTATTAAGTCTAACTTGTAACAGTTTTGCAACTTGCTTCAAGATAGATAGCACTATAAAATAATTCATAAAGAAATTATTTGCAACTCTATGAATTTTAAAACTATGCATGAAATTGGAATTAAAAGTTGATAACAGATAAGAAATAGAAAACAAAACTTGGTACTTGGAATGAGTAAGTTTTTGCAAAACTTTATCATGTGATTGGTGAATTAATAACTTGCTTTTTTCTATGCAGTATTAAATAAATAAAATACCTGCCATTTTAGTGGTTATTTTGCTGTCTTAAGAATAGTTTTTTATTGTTTTAGGTCAGAACAATTCACATTGAGAATGTCCAGAGACACATACAATTATTTAAAGAGACAGTTGCAAAACAGAAAAAACAGTCTTCTCCACAATATAATACAAGAACATCTGTATTTTGATGGTAAGTATTCAAATAATATTGGACAAATTGCTACCCAATCTAGATTTGTTTTATTTTGTGTTATTTAAATAACAGCATGACTGTATAGCATCAGTATATTTACTTGATTGGTATTGAGGTAGTTTTATTTAAGTAATAAATAGGAAAGTGAAATTTTCAAAGAGTTTTTGTACAACTAGTATTTGAAGTAACTTGCCGCTTGTTATTTTTACATGCTAAAACAGTAATTTTAACAGTAAACAATTTAAAAGATTTTTTTTTTATGAAAAGTTTACGAAGGCATGGCCAGAAATAAACAACAAGTAGATGCTACGGCTGGAGCAGTTTTAGGTGAAGCTACAAGACAAGGTAAGCTTAGAGATGCTTACTTTAGCATTGAAACTCTTTTGTTGTATGTAGTAAATATGTTGTTAGAAAGAGTGAACTATAAATGATTTGGGCAGTTTGTGTACTATTACAAGATCTTTCTCTTGAAAAATTAGTTAGAAAGTTTCTTACAAGTTAAAAAACTTACTTGAATCACAGTTAGATACTGAAACATATATTAATTAAACAGAAGGAAAAGTTTGATAAATGAGGTTTAGGGTGACTTAGTGAACAACATCTGTTAGGGAAGGAAAATATGAAACTTTATTATGTATATTGTCAATTATAAATAATCTTCTATGCAGTTGCACATACTTGAATAATTTACCTGCTTTGTGTCATAGAAATTATAAACACACAATTATCTATGTGTTTATACTTATATGTTAAATCCACTACTAAAGTGTCTGATCTAGTACTTGATTATGCTCTTTTCAATCTTGTGGAAATGAGTAAAGCTTATTTACAAGCTAAGTTTTATGTTTGAGATTTTTCTTAGCTTTATTGATGTTGGATCAGTCAAAAGTATAAGAATCATTTATTCTGTTTTGATATATACTCTTACGAGCTTAAAGTTATTTAGGATAAACAGATGTAGTTTCTTGTTACAATTTGGAATTATTGTAGAAAGAAAAAAGGATAATTTTGATTTATTTCATATTTTTTATGGTGTTTATGAGGTCCGTCAATTTTAACGACCTTGTTAGAGTTAGAGAAAAGAAAATGACGGATAAAATATACAGTTTTTACAGAGAAAAATTGCTTGAAATTTATTGAGGTGGTTTGAGAGATTACACAAATGAAAATTGACATTTTTCAGTTGAAGAAAAGTATTTTTAATCTTAACATGAAAATCACTTTATGCTTGGAGCAATAAACGCTTTAACTCCATATATTCATGAAGAAATTTTTATTGAAAATACTTTATTAAAAATTCTGATTTTTTTTTGTCTGTAAAAGACTTAACTTTTACTGAAAACTTTGTGAAGATACATTAATTAATAATTTCAGAGTTATAGTATGTATACCACCATGGTTACTTGACGGTTACAAGGTCATGTAAAATACAGGAACCCATTGCAATAAGGTTAATGGCATTTAAACTGGAGGAAAATAAATAAGAGTAATGGTTAAATTTTCATCACAACATTTTTTTGTGTTAAGATAATTGTGTTGAATCTATTAGTAACAAAATTCTTAGAGTAGATTAAGTTGCATGTGGAGTTTTTTTTTAAGCCTAAAGTTTGTGATTAAAATTATAGTATGTAGTAACATGTTTACACGTTATAACATGCGCTATAAGAGTTCAAGTGGTTTGCCACAGAAAGCTTAGCTCTGTGGCTGAGTACAGATCTGAAGTAATAACACAATTAAAGCATTTGAATATTTGCTTACACTGGTTTGTAGCCTCTCTTAGTCATGCTTTTCTTGTATATTTGCCAAATCTAAAATTGTGGTTTTAAAAAAGTTACCAACTAACTTTTAATTTCTCAAGAATATGAATTGATTATAAACAAAAAAACAAAGTGTTAAAATACACAATGAATGCTAATGGCATAATTAGGTTTCTAAGAGGAATCTCCTGAAATATATCAGATGTTAGATATAATAGCTTAAAGTAGTATGTACCTCCATTACAGGTTTAGGAAGTTTTAAAATATTTAACTAAAAAGAAAACTATTAAACATTTAGAGATGAGAAAGGATTGGCTAACTATTTGCTTGTTCTCTTTGTTTCTTCAAGCAAACAACACAAAAGTATACTATGGTCTTCTAAAAGAACCTGAGCTACCTTTACCTGTTGATGATGAAGAAGAGTCTGGTGAAGGAGAAGATAAACCGAAGGTAGGTATACATTTTGCACAATATGTTGTAATTTTTTTGGTTTAATCACTTCAAGTTGGATAGTGTTGAACTTTTTTGTAAAAATGAATTTGCTATTTAGGAATGTGGAGAAACCTGAATTGGGTCTGAGCAATGGCTAAAATATATCTTCCGGAGTGATAGGGACCTGTTAAGAAGAAAAACTGATGGGATTTCTCCAGTTTCTTCTTTCTTTACATGGGGTGTACATACAGTCTATATACTTTTAATCATTACTGGCATATTTAGGACAAAAACACTATGTATATTCATAACTGGTAAAACATTAATTCTACAACTGCTATAAAATCAATAAATAAATCATATAAATAACTTAACTTTTATAAACCTCTCACCATACTTTACACAAATACATCCACTAGTATTTATAAAGAAAATTAAAAAAAGTCATTAAAAAGTATTGGATAACTTGAGTAGGTGGTTATGTTAAATATATATTTAATTTTACATCATCCATTGTGTCTGTAGGAAGTTTTATCATATGAAAGAAAACTTTTTTATAATACTCGTAATATGTCAGAGGTCCTAACATAAATATTTCTATTACAAATCAAAGATTTTTGAAAGTAATGAACAAGCAGAATTTTTTATTATGAAAAGAAATTACTGGCTATAATTTTGGTGTACTTATTTATAGTTCATGTAATGCTAGTTCTGAAAGCTAGAGGGAGATTGTTATTTAGTACTAACTATAATTGAAAAAAATTTGTGAAAGCTCTGTGTGTAAAATTTAAAATAAAGTATTACACAGTGTTATAATACCCAGTTTATTCTTTGTTTAATCCATTAGAAAAAGAAACCTAAAAAGGATCCTATGCTGTCTAAGAAGGCCCGAAATGACCCTAATGCTCCTCCAAATAACAGGATTCCTTTACCGGAATTGTATGATTAATTATTTTTTATTGTTGTTCTAATTCTCAATGCTCTGTACAAAAATATTTCGTTATAACATTTATACACACTTGTTTTTTTGGATTTTATTTTTTACTTGTAATTCAATCAGTACAGAAGAAATTATGTTCAAGAAATTCATATTAACTTAAACATTTTCTTTCTCTATCTCTCTCTTTTTTTTTGCTAACGAACATATTCTTTGTCAATAGAGGGCTTAGAAATGCATTTCAGTTTTAAGAAACTTAGCTGTAGTAGTTTTTGTTTTACATTTTCTAAAAAGAAAAGCAAAATTAACCTGATGAATGTCATATTATTCTCAAAATAAGACACTGGGTTGCAAAGTAAAAAGCAACATAAGATTATTGTGAAATAGAAATTTATTATATTATACACTTTCTTAAAAAGTTATGAAATTGTAGTAATTTACAACTGTTTTTACCTTTATATGGCATGAGGGTATCCTGTGGTAGAGCTCTGAATTTCAGAGCTGGCTAGCTGGGTTTGAGTTCATGTGATGTACCATAAACTATCCCCCCCCCCAACTTTAAGCTGTGAGTGAGTTATAAGAATGAAAGTCAATCCCTTATCATGGGTGGTATGGTGCTGCTGACCATCTGCTTTCCCTCTATCATTAGTTCAAAATTAGGGACAGCAGCAGATAATCCTAGTAACTTTGCCATAAATACAAAATCTTTATAGATTTTCTTGTAAATTAATCCTGAGCTTACCCTTTATATTTCAATTTCTTTTGGTGAACCTGCAGTGTTCTTTAGGAATTTTCTGAAATGGCACTACCTCCTTCACCCAAAGCTATTTTGATCCTGGTCTGCCCTCTAAGCATTGTTAAAAATAATTTTGCTACAGTGCACTAGTCTTTATACTCCATCAGTTTTGCACCATTTCAGAACAAATGCTGATCATGTGACTACTCTCCACCAATCATATTGCACCATCTATACTGGTGCAGCTAGCTCCCTCCACTATTCTAGAACAATTCTCAATTGGTATTCTATTGTGCAGACGTGTGTTTAACTTGCTCTCCATGTGACTACAAAATTTTGATTGTGCTTGACCACAAATTTATATCAGTTTCAACTTCAAGTTTTGCCTTCTTGTGTTTGATTTCCATTGTTTCTACTCATTTGTTTTAGCAATATTTCTGTTTTCCAAATTCTGATTTGTTCATATGAATTCAAGATTTATTATGGCAGATGATGAAATTCCTGCGACAGTTGACTGACACAAATCTCAGGGTTGATGATGTCTGCTGGGGAAGTAGAGGCTTTAGTTCATGTCTTACGTTCGGCCAACACTTCCTTCCTTTCACATTTCAGTTTTTTGTCAGGAAGGATATAACTACTAAGTGCAATTTTTTTTCTGTTGCACCTTCCACCTGGTACCATGCCTCCATGTATTCTCCTGGATTAGGTATTGTTCTTTATTCCAGGAGATATGTGGTGAGTTTTTCAGTGTGTATTCCTCTCTCTTAGTAGATATACCCATGTTTATTGAGCTTATGTGAACTTGTGTGGATTGACCTAATTTCCTCATGTGATAATTTAGGTTTTTTATGTCTTCTCTGCTCAGTATTTGGTAAGTTAGATTTTTATAATTCTTTTACCATTTAAGTTACTTTAGTTTAAGTGGGCATTTACAGTTTGATTATTACTTTGTTTTTGGTTTTCTTTAATTTTTAGTATATGTACAGGTTTTGCACAATAGTTACAGTTTGGGTAATTGTAACTTCGGGCAATTTTGTGGGTATGTTGGTTCATTATTTATACTTCCTTTCTCTGTTTATGTTAGTTAGTTTGTAAGTTCCTTTTTTTTGGCTACTAGTTACATGTAATTGAGGATTAGATTTGAGTCAAATTTTGTTTTTGTTAACTGGGTGCCTTTTTATTCTCATGTTCTTCAGGGTAGGTTTTACTTTTGTGTCCTTTGTCTTATTTGTTCTTTGAATGGACTTATGAATTCTATATTATATGTGTCTTTTTGTCTACACTTCACAACTGTATCGTGTGTTCTACAGGTTCTGTCTGAATGTTTCTGCCTTCAGTTCTGCTCCCCCCCATACACTTTCTATATCTCCTTCTTTCCTCTGTGGGATTGTACCTCTTCCAGTCATCCTGCCTAGTCTGTTCAAGACCTACTACACAAAGGGGTTGTCGATTGGTTGGTACCTACTCAACTGGGTCTTACTCTTGCCTAATTGTTGTCTCTCGAAATATGGGAGATTGGAGACCTGTCATGGACCTATCCTGGTTGAACTCTTATCTGGAGCCACCTTGCTTCACTATGAAGTCTTCCTCTCACTTTGGATTTTTTTCCCTGGGACTCTGGATGACCAATTCATTGTGATGAATACCTATCTTTTTTTCCAACTGCTCCAGTGTCATGTCGTTTTCTTTGGTTTGTCCATGAGAGTTGTGTCTTCCAGTTCTGGATGCTGCCATTTGGTCCTTCTTCAGTTACCAGTGTTTTGTCAAATGGTACGCTCTTTTGTCCATCATTTTTACTCGTTGGGTCTTGGACTCTCCTTTTCATGGATGACTTGGCTCCTGCTCACCTCTCCATGCCAGTCAGTTAATTGTGCCTGCTTACTTTTTTGGGAAAGGCTTTGATTCATTCCAACTATTTCACTGTCATCAGCTGTATCACCAAGAAAGGGGGAACCATATTAATATCTCTGTGTTTTCAGACTCTGGATCTTCTTTATTGAACCCATGACCACTACTTGTGTCTTGTTTCCAGAATTATGAATCTGGTGGCCGATCGCTTATATCGACCCAACCAGGTTCTCCCCATAGATTGGCCCCTTCTTCCACGGGTGTTTCGGTGGGTGTGTTTGCCACTCACTGGAATGCCAAAATTCCTTCCTTTTGGTCTCTGGTTCCACATCCTTCAGCTTTGGGAGTAGATGCATTCAGTCAGGATTGAAGGGGTCTTTACCCATATGTCTGTCCTCCAATCAGACTCCTCTCCTGAGTCTTTTCCCTTATCCAAACCACTCCTTGTCATGTTCTGCTGGTTGCTCCATATTGGCCTGCTCAGACATGGTTCCCTCTGCTCTGGTCCTTATCGAAGCAAAATTATGTCTCTCCCAGTCTCTCCTCCAGCAACTGAGATCAGACATAGTTCATTCTGATATCACCAAACTCCATCTTCATGCATTACTTTTGTTCGGTACCTTGCCTCAGCTCAGGGACTTTCCCATTCCATTCAGTCTTTCTTTTTGTCTGTGTACCAGAGGCAGTGGTCTACCTTCAGATCTTGGTCTGTTTGCCTTAGCTTCCACCCCTCCCATCTTTTGGTACCTCAACCTTCGTAGTTCTTTACCGGGTTGTTTGATCAGGATTTGTCCATGTCAACTGTTTCTAGTTATAGGGCTGCCCTGTTGAACACCTTCTGATTCTCCCATTTCTGGAAGGCTTTCTCCTCCCCTGATATTTCCCTTCTTTCCTTTCATCTTGTCGGTCCTCCTTCTCCTTTTGTTTTATCATATTGGATCTCAATTTTGTCCTTCATGCTCTGTCCAATTCCCCATTTGAACCCATTGCTACGTGTTTCTTGTACCATCTTACCCTTATGTGCTCTTCCTCCTTGTTTGCGGTCATCATCATTCCAATATTTATGTCATGGATGTTTCCCACATCCTTTCTCATTCCTCATATTTTATCCTCTATCCTGATTGGGCTTTCCTTTTTTAGAAATTTGATACCCAGACAGATGGTTTTACCTTCCATTTCCCACCTGTACTCCTGGTCGGTTCTGGATAGACTTCTTTGTCCAGTTCATTCCCTGAGATGTTATGTGGCTAGTACTGCCTCCTTTCATGTTATTATTCCCATCTTTTTGTTATAAGGATTACCTCTGTGTCCCGTAATCTCTCCCATATTGCTCTCACTGGTTGGATTCATCAACTTATATAACTGGCATATTCTGACTTGCTCATGGGTGGTCACCATCTGCAAGATGTTTCTTCTCACCCAATTCATCATGTAACTATGTCTTTAGCTGCTTGCCTTTTCTAGTCTTTGGAAGAGATCATTCTGGCTGAGACGTGGGCAACTCCCAATACATTCATCTCACGTTATCTGCACAAACTGGCTGTTTTCCATGGGCAGGTATCGTTTTCCTCCTGTGACGATTCTACACACGTATGTTCTCCTTTGACTGGAGTAAGTCAACAGATTACTTTCCTATATATATTTTTTTACTTGATACATATCGTATTTCAGTATTCCACCTGTTGGTGGGTGTTGCCTAGTCAGGTATGCTTTGTATTATATTTGCACTAGACATGAATAATTGTATAAAGCTCACTGTTGAGATGGAGTGTTTCTGTAAGACCACCAACAGCTTGGCTTGTCCGATGGTATGTATGTCTATATTTTTTTACTAAAAGTTACTAGTTTCATTTATAAAGGGCTGTTAGTCATGAACCTCCTGAGTAAAGTAGCTGGGGATTTCTGCCCATCCATACTGATCCGTGATTCCTACAATCGGGGTCTATCTGCTTTTTAAAATAGAGAATTGCGGAAACCTATTGCACTGTCTCTGGTGTGCCGTTCCTCCTGACTCCCCAGTTTGTATCCCCCCCCCCCTATTCTAGTGGAGCACACGAGTCCTTACCACTTCTGGTTCCCAGTTGCTGGAGTAGTGAACCATGAAGGTTTCCTCCTGAGTGGCTTTTGAAAAACAAAATAGAGTTTTCTAGCCTATGGGTACCCAGTCAGCAAGAAGAGGGCTATAGTTGTTATAATTGTACCAAACAATGAATTATACAGTAATATTCAGTATCCTGGATGTTTTTGCCCGGGTAGGCTGCACTTGTTTATTGTATATATATTTCTTATGCAAGGTGCTTCCACTGAATGTTTCTTGCCTGGATGGACTGCACTTGGCTTAATCTGACATAAAGCAAGACACTTCCCCTAGATGTTTTTTTACCTGGGTGAACTGCACTTGGCCTAATCCTATGTATCAAAAGCATTTCCCCCTGGGTGTTGCTTGGGCAGACCACACTTGTTGATATCTATATCTTATGGAAGGCTCTTCCACTGGACGTTTTTACCTGGATGAATCGTACTTGGCATAATCCAACGTATCCTAAGGCACTTCCCCTGGATGTTTTTGCCTGGGCAGACCACACTTGGCCTAATCCTATGTATCCAAGGTGCTTCCCCTGGATGTTTTTGCCCAGGCGTACTGCACTTGGCCAATTCAATTACATTTCCTGGTCCTTAAGCCCTAGCCACATATTGTTATTTCATTTTTCTCTCTAGCTCATTTACTGGCACCATCTATGACTCATCATCACTATGTTCGGTACAACGTCTTGTTTCTTATGATGGCTCATTATCTTGTAGATGTGGACAGAGGGCTAGTTATGATCACCCTCACAATCACGCTCATAACAGTAATTTATATCTTCCATAATCCTACGTATCCAAGGCACTTCCACTTGATGTTTTTGCCCATGCAGAATGCACTTGTTGATTGCTATATCTTATACAAGATGTTTCCACTGTATTTTTTGCCCAGGTGGACTGTACTTGCATACTCCAAGGTAACCCACAGCACTTCCCTTGGCACATACACGTCAGTGAAAGTGGTTGTGTACACACAAGCTTTTTCATGTTAGTCATCACCATACTGAATTTATATCATAGTTATCCAGCACTTTTACACTGATTCAGTGCTGTACGTCTCTTTATTGTCTTCAGTGGTGCCTGTAAATTCAGTTCTACCCCAATTGTGTTACTGTATTGATTGGTTTTCATGTTGCAGCACACCTGTTCTTTCAGTGCAGTCTCTTTCCAATTTATTTGAAATTGATGTGTCTTCACCAGCCCCTCTACTTTAGCAATGTGGGATTCTAGCTTTGGATGAGCAGAGGTAGTACTGTTTCAAAATCTACATTTTCTTACTCTGAAAATGTATTTCTGATAGGTACTTACATTCTCTCACCCATTTCTCATCATTCACTCCCACTGAGATGCCGGTGTTTACAGTTTGTGCCTGCCAATTCTTGAAAGTGAAGATTGTTCTAGAATAGTTGAGGGAGCTAGCTGTGCCAGTATAGATGGCACAGTACGATTGGTGGAGAGTAGTCACACGATCAGTACATGTTCTGAAATGGCACAAAACTAATGGGGTATGAAGACTGGTGGGCTGTAGAAAAATATTTTTTAACAATGCTTAAAGGGCAGACCAGGATCAAGATAGCTTTGGGTGAAAAGAGATAAGTACCTATCAGAAATACATTTTTAGAGTCAGAAAATCTCAGCTTTGGTGATTAACTGTGCATCTAAAATTTATTTTGCATTGACAGAAACAAGTATATTTTGGGATTTTGTGGAATATTTTTTTTAAAACTGAGTTTTTAATTGGTTGAAGATATTAATGATAAGTATTAAGAAAATATTAATTGTGAATTTGTGTAAGAGCTGTACAAATACAATATATTCTTTCAGGAGAGATGCTGACAAATTGGACAAGTCCAATGCTCTACGAGAAGCCAAGAAGGGACTAAAACTTGGGACTGAAATATTACCCTCTGTTTGTTTCTATACTTTGCTAAACTCTCATCTAGGGTATGTGTGTATATGCTATAGTTCTAGACTTTTGTGTACTAAAATAATATTTCAGTTTTTAATTTAAGAAATATTTTTAATACAACCAGTTTCATATTCAGTTGATTTAATATAGTAATTAGTATTTCTAACTTGCCACAAGCTGTTTTGAAATATACATACAAGCCTTACTCAGTCCAATTCTTTGTATTGGATTATATACTCAGTACATATTGTCTAAAGAAGAGCAACTTTCAAAAACCAGTTTTACAGTCATAGAGAAAATAACCCATTAAAACTTGAACAGCAAAATTTATGATGACTGTTTTTTATATTAGACTAACTTATTTTTTAAAAATTTCTATCATAGGTAAATTAATATGTAATAAATACACATCTTTATACTGAATAATTTTTCTTTAATTAATTGCAAGCTTCCAGCTCTCTCACTGGAGTCTTTGTTGAGCAACAGTATATTTTTTACATATTAGACAAAACCTTTTTTGCCTCAAATAAATTCTAGGCACAATAAAGAGTGTAAATTGCAAAAAAAAAAAAATTTGTATTAAGAAAGTAACTGTCACTTATCTAACATTCAACATGCATATGCATCAAACACTTTAACAACTAGAACTGTTTATTGATTTGAAAATTCAGAATTGTTTACCTTGATATATTCGTATTAGTTGACAATACATTTTAGAACCATTATTACTCAATTCGAATTGTAGTAAACATAAGCCTTTTCTAGGCACTATGCTATGTATTTTTTATGTTGATTATAAAACAAATACTAACCATTCTACAATAAAGACAACAAGAAATTTCAACCTATTTCAAGTCACTGAGGGGACTAATTATAGTTTTCTTAGATTTTAAACAAAAATCTTCAGTCAAAATAACCATTGTAGGTTTTACTCTTGACTAAAGTTCTACTATTGTTTTCTATAAACATTCTCTCTCTCTTTAAACTAAGTACTATTGGAACAAAATTGTGTGTATTCTGAATTGAAATCTTTCAAATATTAAGCTAATTGGCCCAAACTTAGTCACTTATTTAATTCAAACCCTAAAACTATTGATACACATTATAGTCACAAACTTGATTCCACTGTAACTTGTGTATTTTTTTTAATTGTGTACGATGTCTATACAAAATGTAACTCACCAAATAAAATTAATTTAACTGACATACAGTCAAAATGAAACCAGAAGCTGAGCAGTCAGGTAATGTTGTAATGGTTATTTGAATGTACTAATTTGAATTAGAGAAATAATTTAACTAAAGATTTATCAGAAATAAACTAAAATAACTAGTAGTTAACTTTTGTACTTATTTTAACCTTTTTTTGTGATACGTTCAAGTTATATGCTGTCTGAATTTTTCTGTATTTCAAAGGTAATGAAATTTATCAATCTATAATTTGTTTCAAAGGTAGTGAGATTTATCAACCTATAATTTGTGATAAAAGGTGATATTATTCGATTTTAAACGTTACACTAGTCAATATACAACATTACATTTTATCAGGTTGAATTAATTAATGAACAATCCAACTTTGATAACTGAGTGATTTTGACTTAAATGTAATTTCGAACAAAATATTCGGTAAATTAACTAAATTTTGTTTTGTATATCTTTTCTGTTTGAAGAAACCTTTTTATGAGTGAAAAACTGTCCATGATATATCTATATTAGTTGATTTAAAAGTTTTAAAATATTGCAGGATATTTTCATATTTGATTGTAAAATTAGATCTTATTATAATTTGAACACGAATTAGACCAGCAACGGAATTGAAACGCCGAACATTTTCTAGTATATTTGAATTATTCAAGATCACAATGATTCAAAACCCGTCTCAATTGTATTTTCCAGTGAATCCCAATGTTGACTTCTATGTTGATGGGTCTGGATTTGACATAGACTTGGGTCCCTCTTAAAATAGAACTTGGCTGTTTCATTTGTAAGTTTTGTCATAGTGTCTATCCGTTTTAAATGGTTGGAGTTAGGAGACGAGCAGTACTTAATAATCATTAAAGCCTTTAGTTAAGAGGTTCAAAAAATACTTGGAACTGCTTCGGAAGAGAAGTGGCAATCTATTCCACCAAATATGTACCAACAATTGGTGGTAATTGTTGTTGAAAGAGTTCAAGTTGTGGTTAACCACCTAGTGGGCTTATTCTCTATCAACCAATCCATAGAAGCAAAACAAAACACTTTCTCTAACCAACTGGTATTGTTCCATTTATGTTGCTAATATAATAATAATAAAAATATATATATTGTAGAAGTTTACTTGTGAATCTTATTGTTCCATTTATGTTGCTAATATAATAATAGTAAAAATATATATATTGTAGAAGTTTAATTGTTAATCTTATTGTTCCATTTATGTTGCTAATATAATAATAGTAAATATATATATATTGTAGAAGTTTAATTGTTAATCTTATTGTTCCATTTATGTTGCTAATATAATAATAGTAAATATATATATATTGTAGAAGTTTAATTGTTAATCTTATTGTTCCATTTATGTTGCTAATATAATAATAGTAAATATATATATATTGTAGAAGTTT
>NW_013669009.1:76605-83955 GCF_000517525.1 Limulus polyphemus
TTTCCTAATTTTTTATGGTTGCGAGATCGGTCAAATGTACTAAACTCTTACAGAGATTAATTACTGAAAATAACAGATTAAATATAAAGTTTTTTCTTAAGAAATGTTTGATAACTATTTGGACATTATAAAGATTTCGCATGTGAAATTTCGAAATTTTCTGATTCATAAAAGTATTTTTAAAACCTAAAATAAAAAGTACTTTGCATGATAGATAGGCAAGATGTGAAAAGAAAAAAAGGCATGAGAGAAACATTGCTTTACAAAGCTTAAGACTTAATAAAAAAATTAGATATTTTGCGTATGAAACCATTGTAATGTTTACTGATAAACTTCCAAATTTCATTAACATTTGCTTACTAATTTAAAGTTATAGCATGAAAACTGTAACAAGCACAAAATGGTTACGAGGTCGGTCCCAAGGACTGAACCCGGGTTGAAAGAGTTAATCAAAAATAAACCCTGCAGTAATCCTTGAATAGTCAGAGAAACAAATCTTTGTCTGTGTTATAGAAGTTACATCATATTTTGTTTCATTGGAAACTATTAGAAACATTACATTTTTTACTGGGATTTCTCTGGTGATTTCTATCTTAAAACAATTTAGAGTATTTTAGTGCATGAACTGTTCTTTAGCTAGTATCAGTGTGGGAAGTTTCAAGAAGTGTTTTTTTTTACATGTGATATTTTGTGTTGATATTTAAAATATTTATATTTTTAAAATTAACTCCTTAAACCCAAGCAGATGCTGCCAGTGTCTGGCCAAAAATTCTGAATTACCCATCAGATGGTGATGGCATCCAATAATATTTATGTCTCTTTGACTGAAAACTAATCCAAACCATGTTATCATCCACAAGATTAAGAGAATTTAAATTTTATAAGGTATAGTGATAATTATTAGGAAATCATGAAAATGATTCTTGCAGAAAACATGTTTATTTCTTCACAGGAAACCCTTTTCAAAGCATCCCAATTCCAGAATTCAGATAAAAGCTATAAATTATCAGTCATAAAATGTAAGAAAGAGATATGTAGATAGTTAAAAATAGTAAATAGTTAACTTATCTCTTTGCAGTCTGTGTGATAGCCAGTTATGGGAAATTAGATGTTAAATACCAAGTTTTAGAGATGGTTTCACATACTTGATAATAATAGAGGGAGAGAATATTCTTAAAACATGCCCTAAGCTTTGAATTTTATGAGATGTAGGTGTATTGCAGACATTAAGAAATGATAGATTAAAGTTAGTGAAATTAAAACGTATTCTGTAATTTGCATATAGAGATATCAGTATTCAGCTGTATTTCTCCAAATTATGAAACAAAAATTCATGTATATGAAATATATACAAGTAATAAATTTGCTATCCCTCATACATAGGAATATTAAAATACTTCTTTAGTGTAAACTGCCTTTGACTAGAATTTACAACATACTTAGAACTATATGTTTAATTATCCATACTTCCTGTTAGGTTTCAGTAAGGATGAATGTTGAAACTCAGTTTTAAAAGTGAGTTGTGTGTGTTAAATGTAAAGTATATAATGTTTTTAACATCTATTTTCATGGATATTTATATTGAAACAGAGTTACATGTGTGGAGATAGCTGAAGACTCTAGTCTTTTGGCAGCTGGATTTGTTGATGCAGCTGTTCGTGTCTGGTCCATAACTCCCAACTCTCTGAAGGCCATGAAACCAGCTTCAGAACTTGAACAGACAGACAAAGAAGCAGGTAAAAAATAAATGGCCTAAATAAGAAATTTCCATGCTTAAATTTTATATTTAAGTTCCTGTTTTCATTAATTGAAACTTGTACAGGGTCTCACTTTTCCCAAAGCAGATAATTGAAGAATAAGGAATAAGTTGTTTTTTTAACATTTTGTTTACTTCTTTTTCAGTCAATCAGGTTTTAAAAGATTGAATAACGTATTCACTTAATTACACTTTTTTTCTCAAAACTATGAAATCTTTATTGTAAAAGAGGACGAATGTTCATATGCACCTGTGACGTGAAACTATAGGTGACTTTATATTGCTAGAACTTATCAAAAATTTACTCCTCCTAATTGCATTTTTAAAGATGCATATTACCAGATTTAAAAGAGTATTGTGATATAAATCCCTGGTGCCCCGTTTTTGTTGTCAGTAGTTTATAATAATGTTTCTTTAAATCACAAAATTTTCTCTCAACAATAAGTCTGCTAACTTATAATGCTAAAAATTGAGTTTTGATACCCATGGTTGGCACAGCCCAGATAGTCCATTGTGTAGCTTTGCTACTTAATTACAAACAGTTTCCTGTATAGATCATTTTCTAATTTTATTTCATTCTAAAAAACATTTATGACAACCATTAAAATTTTAAGACAGTTTTTATTTTTGTCATGGCTAAAAAGAATTATAAACGAATGTATATTTTGCTTTCATTCTGTGGCAAAGAAAGCTGTATTGTTCACAAGATGCTTTTTGACTTCTTTTTTGTTGAATGATTTGAAAACTATGCATCACTTTTTACATAATGTTTCTTATTTTGTCAACTACTGTAGCTTGTGTGGGAATGATAAATGACAGCTCATATTGAATAGTTCTGTACACTTAACTGTAATATAACAAAAATAGTTCTCAGGAATGTTAATAACAATGACTTACAAACTCTATTATTAGTTTTATTTAGTGTCTTAATTTCCTTCTGTTTAGGATAATTTCAAAAATTAACCTTCACATCAGTTGCGCTAACTAGTATTATTATTGCTATATTTAACTCTATGTTATCATTAGATGACGTGTTGTACAGGATGATGGATGAATCCAATGCAACAAACATGAGATTGCTCCTAGGACACAATGGTCCTGTATACTCTACCAGTTTCAGCCCTGATAGGAATCTTCTCCTTTCATGCTCTGAGGATGGTACAAGTAGGTATTCAACTTTTCTTTGTCACGGAGTGATTTTTTTCATAGTTACACATCTGGTTACAAGTGTCAAAAATATCATCAGTATAATTATGTGGAGACAATAATGTCAATTAATAAAATGTAGTTGAACCCTCTCACAACATATAAGTCAAAGTGTGCTTCATTAACCTTTTACAGAGTTACATTCAAAAGTTAATTAAACTACTTTATTATCAATGTACATGAATAAACTTAGCATCAAAACGTAGTTAATAAATCAAGTTTTAGTATTGATAAGTTTTATGTTTTTAAGTTTATAATTAAATATTTTAAAAAATCTTCAATCTCACTTTGTGTGAGAATTGTGTCATTTTTTTTCCATATCTTCCCCCTTCTCTTTTTATATTTACCACCTCTCTCTAAAAGTGCAGAATTTTAAGGCAAAGTATAATTTTTATAGCCTTCAATCTTATTTGTTTACAGAATCATAAGCTATAAGATCAGACCCATTTGGCATTCCCACCTGTCACATCCTCTCTTTCACAAACTGCCAATAATTCTCTTTGACGTTTTATATACATATTTATATCATTTATAACAAATAGAATAGCAAAGCTTTAATCTGTCCAATGACATGTAATATTTCAATGGTTTCAGTACAGAGTACTGTCATTTTTGTCTTCAGTTCAGTTTTAAAGTTTATCTCCTGATGTTCAGATTGAGCAGTTAAGAGAATTAATTTAAACCTTTCTTGTCTTAGTTAGAAAACCAGCTAATTATAATAATTATAGGACACTGTTTGCTCTGTGCATATTGTTATTCTGTGTTATTTAAGTAGATAAAAATTATTTAGTGTACTAGTAACATCATTATAAACAAAGTAGGCTTAAATTTTATTGGCAACTGACAGCAAAACAACAACAAGAGATTAAATGTAAGTACTATATTTCTTGATTTTCATGCGTATTTTTTACTTTATTGTTATAAAAGTAACTAAAATTTAAAAATTAGAAACTTATTGTCTTAGATAAGGTTAGATTAGATAAGATAATAAAAGAAAAATAGAAATTCTTCATGGGGTATACTCGTGAACAGCTTCTGTTATATCATTTAATACAGTAAGGTGTGCTGTGCATTTGCTGAGTGACTTACAACTTGTTTTGTGGGATTATTAATTAGACACGATTCAAAGGATGATAAAACAATAAAATTAAGTAGAAACAGATGTAGACTTTAAGCTATTTAGGATAAATAGTTTTAGTTTTATGTTACAATTTGTAATCATTCTAGAAACTAAAAACTTGCACCTTGCATTCTTTTGTTATTATGGAATAAGAAAACTTTGCATTGGTAAGTTCTGTAAAGTAACCTTTCCAGGTCAATTATAGGCACCATCTGCACTTGTAAATTAGTATCACCTTAACTTAATTGCAGCAAAAGAGTCAGGGCTAGTAACCTATTTAGTTACAGGCCACAGGAATGGCCATGAGCAAAGCAGTTTGATGGGAAAGTTTTTACTATAGATTGTAAAATATCCTTCATAAACATTGGTCACTAGTATGTGAGAGCAACCCTCCTTAGTTCTTGGTTAGTGGTATATATATATATATATATATATGAACAACCTTCCATATACATTAGTCAGTAGCATATATGAACAACTTTCCGTAGACAATGGTCAGCAGCATATGTGAATAACCATCTATAGACATTGATCAATAGCATGTATGAACAACACTCCACAGAAATTGGTTACAAGCATAAATGTTAAACAAGATTTTTTTTGTTTTGGATGTCAAATATGAACATGAAGGAACCATTACAGTGTTCTAGATGCTTAAGAACAATGGATGCAGGTTGGTAATTGTATTCTACAGCTGTCAGATGACTACAAAACATTTTTTAGTTTTGTGTATTCTAGACATGCAAGGTATAGTGAGGCAATTTCTATTGAACATAAAATGTCATCTTAAATTAAGATTGGTTTATGAATTGCAAATACAAGATGAAAATTAAGTAACTTATTGTGTCTTGTATTAGGATATTCCTGTATTAATAACTGTTAGTGATAGATTTGAAGTTAGGTCAAAATTAAGTTAGTCATGTGTATTTCATATTAAACTATAATTGCTAAAATAATTCAAATTCGTAAGTAATTGTCTGAATTTGAAATCTGAAATAAGGTTTGGAAGATATTGCATTCCATTTATATAGTGTGGGCTTTTCACATATGTATAATGTATTTTAGAGCGAGCATAACATTGAATGAATACTTTGATAGGTAATATGTTGTTAGCTAAAAATAGAATAAGTATCAGTAGGTAATTTATTATGTTCTTGAGTATTTTGGTAGGTAATATGTTGTAACCTTAAAATAGAATGAGTATCAGTAGGTAATTTATTATGTTTTGAGTATTTTGGTAGGTAATATGTTGTAACCTTAAAATAGAATTAGTAGGTAATTTATTATGTTTTGGGTAGTTGAAAGGGAGCTAAATTTGCGTTAAAATTAGTCAAGTAGTGTGTGCCATATATATATGATGTGGCTATTCTATAAACTCATTTATTACATTGAAAAGTTGAAATTGTGAAATTCAATGTAGAATGAATACTTTTATGTGAATTACTGTGTTATAAATATGGAAGGATGGCATAAGTCAGTCAGTTATCACAGGGGAAAGACCAAATCTGAAATAGTTAACTTTCAGTCTTTTGACTGTAAAATTTGAGTGAAAAATAATTGTATCTTCTCTGCATATAGAATTTAGTCTTTGATGTATTAATTGTACTTCAATTGATTTTTATATTGAGTAAAAGCTAAAATGGATAAGCTTTAAACAAGTGTTTGACATTCCGTAAATGTTGAACGCCTGTTTTAATTACTGATTTGTATCCATTTTAACTGCTTCAGAATATTTTGATTTTAGATATATATTTGTTTATGTATTTGAATTTTTTTGTTTTATTAGGAGCAACAACCTCTTTCAGACAGGTGGTTACTGGTAACCTAATAGATATAGGATACTGTGTGCTTGAGCAGTTGTGTGTATTACTAAAGTTATTTTTCTGTTGTAA
Organism: Limulus polyphemus; assembly: GCF_000517525.1. NCBI lineage: Eukaryota > Metazoa > Arthropoda > Merostomata > Xiphosura > Limulidae > Limulus > Limulus polyphemus. The sequence continues at coordinate 82,580 of NW_013669009.1, forward strand.
TTTATTTCACACGTGAGACTTGCAGATAGAGGTTAAATCTGATAGGTGGTGTATCCCCATCACTGTGGGGTATCTTATTTCTCCAAATACTTCTGTTAGTAGGGTACATTATAACTTTCACCATATTGTAGATTATGTACTAACTTTATTTGTGTATCCTTTACATGAAATGGTTTTTGCTTTTAACATCTATTTACTAATTTGTTAAAGGTATCCTTCAAGACAAGGTGATGTAGTCATGGTCTCTTTCTTTTTACAGTTCGATTGTGGAGTCTACTAACATGGACCAACGTTGTTTGTTATAAAGGTCATTGTTTTCCTGTGTGGGATGTTCAGTTCAGGTAAGATCAAGTAATTTAAAGTTTTGTTGTTGTTGTTTTTTTCAATATGTGTCAAACATTATTCTGTTTTTGTTGTTTTTTAATTTAATTTTTGAGTTCTATGCTGTGATTTGAATTAAATTTTTCTTGAACCAGATCATAGTATGAATCTCATGGCTTGGAAAGTATTTTGGATTTATTATAAACAATGTGACCATTGGACATAATTTTCTATTTGGGTAAAACATTACTTTTATCAGCATTGGAGGTTTTGGAATTTACTAATTCCATCATCAAAATAAGTATTTCAAACAACAAGTTAATTGTCATATTTTGAGTCCTTATACATTATCACTTCTTAGCAAAAGATAGAGAATGCAGTTTGAACTGTAACAATATGATGGAATTTTACAGAATATGCAGAATAGCATGTTGTTAAAACATATTATTGAGGAGAACAATAACAGAACTGAAAGGGTTTCTACACTAAAATTAGGAGACAGGTTTTTTTAAAAGGTTTTTTTTTCTTATAAACAAATATTTCAATGAAAATACAACTATAAATAAAAATGTTTGTGTTTTATAATATTCTATTATCTGTAACAAACTAAGTTGAATATAAAAAGAAGCAATAGGTAACTTGATAAAAAGACAGCAATTTGATAAAAACATAGTAATGGTTCTGTAGTATAGGTTAAGGGATTTAGTTTGAAGCAACTGACTGTTATTTAAAGTTATTCTTTTATGAGGAATATTCTTTAATTAGCATTTCAAATTCAGACTGATCTGTTAAGGCTTTAAAGCTGTAATCAGAGAAAGGTTATTTGAGGTTATTACAATGTGTTTAGAATGGATTGTTAGAAAGAAGAGCATCATCAACAAACTATTTGTAAAACAGGGGTTAATATCCTTAAATAAGTTGTTCATTCATGTGTGTTCATGGTAACAAAGTAAAGTGTTAGTATATATATATATATATATATATATATATACACACACACACACATACACACATCAATACAATTTACAAATATGTTCTTAAACTTATTTTTCTTA
>NW_013669009.1:84903-86675 GCF_000517525.1 Limulus polyphemus
GTATTGAAGTAAGTGTATATAGGGGAGCATTTCCAAAAATGGAAAAAGGTGAGTGGGGGTCACTGTGTTCGATTCAGTACATAAGATATATCTCAGCAAATAGAAAAGATAAAAGGTTCTTATTTTATATTCTAGCTTGTCAATATTGGTAGTTTGAGTTCCTGATTCATACAAAACTATAGACTTTGTATTTTGACATCACATCCATCTAATTTGAAACAGTGCTGCATTCAACATACCATGTGACATACAAAAATTGATGTTTAGCTATGTTTTTTAATATATACTTTTAAGACATTAACTAATGTATAATACTAAAATTTGAATTATAAGCTACAGTTTGATACTAAACTTATTGACTTAATTTCATAAAATAGTAGTTAAATAAAATTTTGAATGCAAGTCAACAAACTCTATGATATGGCCTTTGACACGTGATCCATTGCATTAGGGTTAAAAGGATTTGATATGCAGATATCTATATTTCGTAGAACAAGAATATTGGTAAAGAATGAAATTATATCCAAGCTAGCCATACAATAGTTTAAAAATGAAAGTATGGAATATATTTCCTAGGCAAATTCAAGAAAATTATTAATATTGAATTAATTAGATATGAGAGGTGTGAATGCTGGGACAATACAATTGACTAGTTTGAACCAATGAGAGAATATGTTATAGATGAGGTGTTAAGTTTATAAACCTTAAGAAGGCTGTAGAGAATCCCAGGTTTTGAGTTGCATGGGTAGAGGTGTTCAAGATCGATATCTCGGAAGAAACGTTTTTACTTGGATTTCTTAGGATATGTCATTTTTTGTTTTGTTTTTTTCCTGATGGACACACTTTAAAACTAAATTTAGAAACTTTGCCTCTTTCATCTTTTTATAGCTATAATACATTTAAAACTTCCTTTACTCTATTTCACACCAAATTAAATGTCCTAAAATGTCTATAAACACCCTAATATTGTTATCATTCAACCCCCCAAAAAAAGTAATAGAATTGTCATGTTAGACTAAACTAACACCTCAGCAAATGAAAACAATCTTTAATGATTCTTTCCTTTTCATTCTCCTTAACACTGACTGCTTTTCTCTTACCATTCAACATGTGCAATTTATTGTTTTAAAGTTATTGTACTGATGATGGGATTAGCAAATTTCAAAATGTCCAATGGTAATGAAAGTGTTGTTTAAAAAAAAACAAGTATATTGAATGTTTTTCACTATATAGTTAAAAAAACCTAATTTGAAATAATTATAATTTAAATTACAAATTGAAGTTATCATATATACTTACATTAACGGTATCAGTGAACTGAAAAAAATATCTAAATGTATGCATACTTGTTTGAAAAAATATTAGTTTTTTTCTCTCATTAAAGACTAAAGAAAGACGATAAAAATAAAGATTAATATCTGTCTTTCTCTGAACAGCCCCCATGGTTATTATTTTGCATCCTGCGGTCATGACAGAACAGCAAGGTTGTGGGCGACTGACTCTCATCAGCCTTTAAGGGTTTTTGCTGGACATGTTTGTGATGTTGATGTAAGTTATTGCATGGAAATATTAATATGATGTTTTCAGCTAGTACACAAGAAATAGAACGTTTGTTTTGAATAGTGTGTAGGTAGGCAACTGCCCAGGGACCCGGGCGAATGAAACCTGGTTATTCCGTAAAGCTCACAAAGCACCTTTAGGCTATATCTTCATTTAATGATAAAAACCATCGTTTTTGGCTTTTCTTTGCATATAGACACTTGATACATTAA
>NW_013669009.1:87579-88796 GCF_000517525.1 Limulus polyphemus
CCTAATTTAGGATCTTCTTTTTAATAAATTCTTGAAAATTTTAAAAGAGAGAAAGGGAGTAGGCATATTGAGTAATCTCTCTGACTTCTTATGGTGAAACTTATCATCAAATAAACGTTATATCTGTTTTCCAATTACTTTTAGGGTGCTTGTAAAAAGAAAGTATATATATTTTTTATTGTTTATACTTATTAAAGAGATGTGAAGTGGCTCTTTATTCTGAAGGAAGAGTTCATAGATGTATTTCAGGAAGTAGGGAGCTTTAATCAATTGGATTTGTATGTTTAATACTGATTGAAATTGACAGAGTAAGTCTAGCAGTTAAATAACAAAAATAGAGTAAATTATTTTTTGAAGTTACAAATTTTTTTCATTAATTAATAGAAAGAATATCTTGTAAAGAACTAAATGTAGTGTTCACAGTATGAGGATGTTAACTACTATTAACTATTGGTTCAATAGAAAACACATTATGGAGTTAGTCGGAACTTGACCAGGCTGAATTGGTGAAAGAGAAACTTGACACATAGGTTAACAGTAGATAAAAATTTAATACTCACATGACAAGCATAAGATAGGGAAATCACCAAACTCAGTCAGTTGATATGTGCACAGAGGTTATCATATTTTTTTTTCTTGTCTGATGGTGCAAATTGAAAAAAAGTGAGAGAATCAACCACTATATACTTATTCCTGTAGGAAAAATATCCCAGAGAACATTTGTTTCCCATATTACCTGGTTAATCTTTTAATAAATATAGGGAGGATAAGATCTTCGGGTATTTCTAAACCTTTATATATGAACTGTTACTACAATACTAAAGAAATTCTTGAGTAGCACCAATCATGGGAAGATCCAGAAATACTAAAGAGAAATGATCTTTGAGAAATGATCATAATGCTTACTATGTACAAGATAAAAAAAAATGGAAATTTAAAAATCTACAAATAGGAATTGTAAAAAAAGTAAGGAAACAAGGCTGGAGATACTATAGACATTATTTCCTCAAACTAAAAACTGCTATTTTGGCTTCCTGTTGTTACTTAGAATTACATTTGGTGGAGTCAAAATAGGGATTTGTAGTTTGAGTGAATAATGTCTGCAGTATCTCCAATCTTGTTTCCTTACGTTTTCATGATTTGCAGGTTTTTAAATTTCCAATTTTTTATTTATCTTGTTTGTTGGCTTTTTTTATGCTCAACTATGGGCAAAGGAT
>NW_013669009.1:89338-91327 GCF_000517525.1 Limulus polyphemus
GTAGTTTGAGTGAATAATGTCTGCAGTATCTCCAATCTTGTTTCCTTACGTTTTCATGATTTGCAGGTTTTTAAATTTCCAATTTTTTATTTATCTTGTTTGTTGGCTTTTTTTATGCTCAACTATGGGCAAAGGATTACTTGATGTGGTAGCTAACTTTAGACATTGTAATGATAATAGATATAGTTAGTAGCTAGCTGATGTGGTTCATGATATCTATTGACTATTTGATCACATTAGTTTGAGATATTAAATGTTAAGCTGCAGCTGGAGATTTGTTTGAGAATATAGTGAGCATTTATATTTTCTGTATAACTAAATTCTCTATATACGATGCGTAGCAATGGGCAAATATATGCCTAGACTAAGACACAACCCCCACTAAGCTCATATAAAATTTTAACAGTAGAAAAGCAGACTTTTCAAGTAAAACATATTTCTAAAACATCATTGTAAATAAACCATCATGTCTTTTAAAGTAATTGTTCTATAAATATATGTAATAAAATTTAATATTATCTGCATTGATTTTTTTTTTACTCTTTCACTTTGTGCATAATATAGGGGTTAGCTCCCTAAAGACACTGACTGAATAGTGTGCAAAGCATTGAGTGTCTGCATGTTACAGTCATCTAATGTTTATCTGTTATTGGCTTTTTCAAGGAACATCTGATGTTTGTAAGAAAGCTAACTCCAAAGGGTAATGATAACATCGTTTACACTAGAATTATGATGTTTTTTAGCTTATGTAAAATATAGAAGAAACAAATTGACTTTCAATCTCCCTATGTTACTTAGTATTCTACGAAAGGTTTGGGTGCAATATACTAAGCCATTTTTGTTGTAGGCTGGCAAGAGAATAATCTTATTATAATGGAGCTTGCGATGTATACGTCCAAAACTTAGATCTCGGAAATTACAACACGGCCCGGCATGGCCAGGTGGTTAGGACGCTCGACTCGCAATCTGCGGGTCGTGGGTTCGCATCCCCATCCCACCAAACATGCTCGCCATTTCAGCCGTGGGGGCGTTATAATGTGACGGTCAATCCCACTATTCATTGGTAAAAGAGTAGCCCAAGAGTTGGCGGTGGGTGGTGATGACTAGCTGCCTTCCCTCTAGTCTTACACTGCTAAATTAGGGACGGCTAGCGCAGATAGCCCTCGTGTAGCTTTGCGCGAAATTCAAAACAAACAAACAAATTACAACGCCGATCATCACCAATCATAACTGGGTAATATTTTTATAACTATACATCTTTTTATAGCTGAGCAATAAATAAAACAATTGCAATTTCCACAAAAATGATATGTTTCAGACTTAACCAATAAAAATTAAAAAAAAAAAGGAGTAAGTTTCAAATATAAAATAAAACAAAAAATTATTGTTTTTTTTTAGTGAAAATCTCATGAGTGTTGCAACAGAAAAGCAAAGCACTTTCATTGATAACTGCGTCTACGAAGAAATACTTCAATCAAATCTACTCTGTGATGTAATGCTCCATCGATAGCTCATTTTTAAACTAAAAATATCAGTAAAATCCATTTTCTCGTGGATGGTGAACATTATTGAATTTCAAGCATGAGTATGTTGTTGTAGAACTGTCAGACAATTCCAAGAAAGCCCACAGGCCCAATAGCCTTCAGCAGGAACTAGCAGTTATACCCACTCTTAGGGTGGGGATTTCTGCTAGTGAGAATAATAATAATAAATACGTACAGGCCCTTTTGAGCAGATTTTCTTTTCCTTGTAAGTCTACCGTGCATGCATTTTTTATTCATTTTTATATGTGTACAGCCTTAGCAGTCAACAGTAAACATTTTAAAGTGTTGTTTAAACCAAATATTTACTGTTTAAGGTGCCTTTTGCCTGAATGTTCTATTAGGGCTTTGTGCAATTCCCTGTGATCTCTATTATGAACCACCACAGTGGTTTATGATAGTTAATTTTCAGTTCTGATATATATATATATATATATATATATACACT
>NW_013669009.1:92327-96094 GCF_000517525.1 Limulus polyphemus
ATATATATATATATATATATATATATACACTCATGCTTTTATCAGAAGCTGTTGATAATAACTAGTACATGAATGAAATCGGTACAATACCTATACATGAGTATTTGCATCTGTTGTGTCAAGACAACAAAACTCTGAACAAGAAACATTGAGCTTTATGAACTAAAAGAGAAAGAAACACTTGGGTTATTTCAAATACCTCACAAATATTAGACTTAACTACTGTTAATCCTATAAGATCTGGCACCATTTTAACATTCCTCTGCTCATGTTACTGCATTCCATTCAAAATTTAATTAAACCACTTTACTATCAATATATTTTAATGAAATTATTATTATCAAGTATGTTATAATTCAAGGTTTTATATTATCTAAGTTATTGTTCCTTTATTTCAAAAGTAACATAAAAAAATTTTATAACTGTGCTTCTTCTTTCATGTAAAGTGCTCGCAGTTACAAACGTAAATTGGTATAGAAAAAACTGCATGTGTAAATGTAGACGTTCACTTCAAGACGTTTAAAGTACAGTATATATAGGTTGTTTACAAATAATTCAAAAACTATTCTAAGAGCCAGTCTTGGAAGTAGCGGTTTTAAAATTTTCCTCAGTTGAAGATACACCACGCCCACTTGCAAAGTAGAAGATGTGTTGTTAAGCAACAGTTTTAAGTTGAATGCCATGATTATGGCCAATAAAAAGAGCTGATGACACTGTTCTTCCTAAAGAGGTTAGGAAAATTAAATGATGTTTGCATTTTACAGAGGAAGTTGAAAAAAGATTAGTCCATTGTTGAGAGTGGTGCCCCTAGCATTTGGCTATTTTTTCTCACCTTATACATATTAGTGTAATAGACAGTGAAATTAACAAGTAGAAAAACATAAATAATCATTAAACCTTTCAAATATGAATTTTAAAACAAATAATATATAATTAACAAAAATCTAAAAGTAAAACCTAAGTGGGTTCAATGATCTTGCACTATAAAACAGGCGAGAGCAACCATTATGCTATAAGCTAAAGCGGACTCACTGCCGATCATAATGTTATAGCACCCGCAGGGACCTGTTGAAGTGTGTAGACATAAATAATAAAAGATAAAGAATTGGGAAGGAAGATTAAACATTAAAAATAAAAAACTTGTGAAAGGGTAAAGAATTGAAATTATACATATGATCCAAAGAAGAGATAAAAGGTAAGTATATATTTCCATTTCTTAATTTTAAACATTTTGTTGCACTGTACATTATGATAATAGTGAGAGTTAGTGATATGGTAGCAAAAATGGAAAATAAAATATAAACATTTTCCTGAAAAGAATTTGTGATATTCATTCAGTAGGTTCTGGAGATTATGTAAGTGAAACGTGAAAACTGTAAGATAATAAGTAGCATTTTCATACTCAACATGAAAATCACCTTGCAGGTGAACTATTCAGAGTCCAAGTGCAAATAACTACATCAAATAATGAATTTGTATTAGAAACAGTGGAAAAAAATCAAAATTAAATGTTTTATTCTTTTAAAGTACATGCTTTTAGAAAAGTCATTGTCAAATTTCAAACAATTTTGTCCACTACTTTTATTTTTGGAACGAAATATGATGAGAGCAATGTCAGCTGCTAAGGAATCTAGTTATCAGTAGTCAAAGGGTTAAGAAACTAAAGAAATGTTGGTAAATGAGCCACATATCCTTACTCTTCTCAAAGTTCTCCTGAATGGTTACAAAGTCTTACATCCAGTGCTAAGACAGTATAGTACAGATCGAGTTGAAATTCACGGTATACGATTATCATGACATGCTGGGCACAGGTACAAAACAAAATTCACTACCAGGTGGTGTGAGCCTATGTAAAAGACTTTATAATCCCCACTAAATGTGAAGTTTGAATGGAGTCAGTTTTATGGAATCTTTGAGAGACATACTTAAATCTGTTCTGGGAATAGTTAGAACACGGTTATGCATGTGAGTATATTTCTGGTTGGAATTTGGTTATTGGTTTGTCAAGTAACAAAAGTATCAACAGTATAACATTCCTGCAGATGATTCTGTGTAAAAGATATATCACCTGTCAAATTAAAGCTTGGTGTATAATTTTGCTTTTATACTTCAGTCTTGGTTGGAGTTTATTATTTATTTTTTCATGTAGGAACACCATCCACTGAGTAACATTTCTACAGATTATTCTCCATAACAGATGTTAATCTAGTATATCAAGTGATGAAGGTCTCGTATAATTATATATTTGTATTTCAGTCTTAGTTGGAATTTAGTAGTTACTTTGTTACGTATCATCAATTTCGCCATAGTAATATACCATATCAAGTGATGAACGTCTGGTACATAATTATGTAATTATATTTCAGTGTGTACAGTTCCATCCCAACTCTAACTACATTGCCACTGGGTCCAGTGACAGAACTGTACGGTTATGGGATGTTTCTAATGGTAATTGCGTCCGCTATATGACAGGACACAAGGTAGTGTGTTATTATTTCAATAAACTAGTTGAATTTATTACAGGTCATTGAACATCACAAAATCTATTATTAGGTTTCTGTTTTAAACTTGGACAATGAATAAGCTTGTGTGCATTTTTTTGTCCCAAATTATATTCATTGAACTGTGAAATTTTAAAAAACAACTTATTGTTGTGAAGTAGTGTTTTTTCTATAATTTATATATCTAGTTAAGTCAGATGTACTCAACTATTTCTCTATTCTGAAACAATCAAAGACATATGTCAGTTCTATGCATTTCTATACCTGCCCCTAATTCAAACAAAGCTCTTTATTTTTAACAGAAACTGTTGTATTTTTAGGGAAGAATCTACACACTGGTTTTCTCCAATTGTGGACGATTCCTTGCTTCAGCAGGTAAATTCTGTTTTTTATTACGAGTATGCAAGTGCTAAAGCATTGAATTTTGAGAAGCATTAATTGATCTTTAGCATAAGCTAATTAAGTTAACATTTGTCAGCACATGCACAATACACTGGTATTTACCTTATAATATGTTCTAATGTTGTGACGATAAATAAAATGGCTGTTAGCAGATGAACCTTATCATATTTTATCTACGATTGGAGAAGAGGTCTTCCACATTGTGAGAATAGACTGTTGTCAAGAATTTTTCAAATAGCATATGACATGCATATGTAATATGATTACCTTTAAATTACATGTTTTTATGCTTTTCATTACTGATGGGGCCTGATATTGTATCATATTGACAATTTTGTTTTGTTTTCGTGTGATACTATAATCAATGTAAAGAACAAATCAAATACATCGAGCGAAATCACTCATTTTCTAAAAATCCAGTAATTAATGGGATTAATTGTTATGTTGATGGTACTTCTATTTTCACATTTTTGGGCACTTCATATTTATTAGGGACTCTACAATTAACAAAGTTGTGGACCCACAAGAAACTCGGGGCACAAATACTTTAGAAAAATCCATTTAAAAATCTTCCAGGATCTATAACCCCATTTGTAATGTAAGGCTAAATTTCATTACACTTGGAAATAATTGTTTTTAAAAATAATTTTGTGTTTCAATTAAAGACCAAATTTATAGTATTTAAACCTTATATGCTACAATTTAGAGATCCTGTGACTTTGGGAATAGGGACTGTATTGACCTCTGAGAAAGTCTGATTAAATTGTTCCTCCTTATATGATTTTTTTCACACATTGAAAATTTATAGTATTTAAACCTTATATGCTACAATTTAAAGATCCTGTGACTTTGGGAATAGGGACT
>NW_013669009.1:97094-113580 GCF_000517525.1 Limulus polyphemus
ACAGTTGTTTGGATAACAGTAGTGTGGAGCATGAGACCAAGACCTGCTAACAGTTGTTTGGATAACAGTAGTGTGGATCACAAGACCGAGACTTGCTAACAGTTGTTCGGATAAAACGGTAGTGTGGAGCGTAAGATTGTGTTTTATATGAAAGTAAGCCTATAACAGATGCAGAGAGCACTGAGAAGTCTCGTATAATTCCCTTATAAAAAGAATATGTTGGTTAGCAGTACCATATCCAGTAGCTTGCACATTTCATGTGGACATTTATTGTCTGTACCAGCTGCAAGATACTTTTGTGATAAGCCTCAAAATGCTGTATTTCTCTCTATGGCATCTATGTTTTCATACCAAGTTTTTGAAGGAGATCCAATGTATTCCTATATTCTCCATCCTAAACTGTATTCAAATCAGAATTTCTTTCAGCATCATCATGAAGCCCCCCAGTGGCACAGCGGTATGTCTGCAGACTTACAACACTAAAAACCGGGTTTCGATATCCATGGTGGGCAGAGCACGGATAGCCCATTGTGTAGCTTTGTGCTTAATTACAAACAAAAACATCATGAAATGTGGAAGGGACCATAAACTAACAAAAAGTGGCTACAACCATCACTGATTTGACAAATAACAGCTACTTGTTCATGTACAGATAGGTAGCAACACTAATGTCCTCATTCTGTTAAAAGGTCCCATGCAAGAATACGGATATGTTTCTTTCAGCTTGTACAATCTGGTTCCTCAAAAGACAAGAATGAGCTTGAATTACTTCTACCAATTCCAACCCCCCGTGGCTCAACTAAAAATCTGTGTTTGATGTCCATGGTGGGCAAAGCACAAATAGTCTACTGTGTAGCCTTGTGCCTAACATCTAGTGGGGAATAATAGCACAGTTAAATGCACTTCGTACAAATGGCATAGGTACCTTTTTAGTTCAGTGTTAGTGATCTTGATATGCACCCTTTCCCATTAGGTTCATATATCATACAAAGTAGTATTCTTTCATTATAACTGAGATATGTAACCAACGTTACATCATTGCGAGTCTTACAACCTAATCACTTGGTAAGCAAATTGTTAAGACAATATTTATTTCCACAACCAAATATCAAAAATCTTGTATTTGACTGACTTATTGAAGAAAAGCCCTAAAAACCATATACCGTTGGATTCAGTGTGAAAACCCTTATCAAAGTACACTTACATGGCTCCTGTGAGCAGCTAAAGTAGGAGTACTAAATAAACCTCTGTGGTAAGCAGGGGGTTTGAAGAGTAAAGGACTTTTAAAAAAACATATTATTTAAGAATTTCATTAACTCAGACTTGATAGATTGAGATTCTTAACAACCCACTTAGATTCATTACTCTGGGATGATAACACACCTAATCAAGACACATTCACAGAAACAATATCCCAAATATCTAGAAAACACAACAAATTTCTTATAATTTTTTCCACCAAGCAATGTTTATTATTCCAATTTTTGTTTCAATGCTTAAATCTATCTGTTTTGAAATTTCTGTTTATTAATATTCAGCATCTAAAAATAGACAGCATTCACAAAGCACAATAATCTTTTTTTTTTCAGAGTAGTCTTTCACTGAAAGTGTTCTTCAACTGGACTGTAAAGATTGTGTTAGAGATAAATTATTAGCTCAGTTTTTTATAACAGAATCACCTGTTGTGAAATAAAGATTCGTGAAGCATACTTTATTTTATCTACTTCATGCTAGAACCTAAGTCAAGAATCATTTAACTAAAATAAAACAACTCCATAAAACTTCAAACCAGTAATCTTTACAAACTTATCACATAACTCAGTAATACAGACATGAGATAACATCATTAATCACAGTTATACATTTACAACTTATAGCAACAAGTTTGCAGAAAACCTTTCTCTGAAACTTTTAACTTTAGCAGAAATGTATGATTATATCCAAATTAAACTAAACATTTAGAAGAAAAAAAAAGAGAGATAAAGTGTAGGTAGTACTATTTTTTCTTCAATTACAATTTTACTAACTAATATATGAAGATGTAATACCTGTTATGTACCATCAAAACAATACATCAAGAAAGACATATTTAGTATATAACCTCAAACACGTGTATTATGAAATACCACTTACATACACAGGATTTAAAACAACTACTGCTACTGTGAACAACCCCTACAATAATTTTTTTTGGTGGCATACCTAAATGTTACTAGCTGAGAGATGACGAGTTTTTACCCTAAAAACTGCAACAGTCTGCAAAAGCATAAATCAATAGGAACCAGCTTTTTCATTAGTAATTAAAGCTACACATGACAAATATTCTGCATGAGCTCTATGTAAAATGTGCTTTTTTATTTTTACCAGAATACAAAAGCTGTGGCATTTACTCTACACACATCAACTGCTTTACAAAATCATGTTGGTTATAATCATTTTACTTGTGTCACAAATTTACAAGTGTTAGCCAAAGCCAAGTGTATGTCATGTCAGGCACTTGGGACTGTTATTAACACTGGAAAACAAGTTCACCTGTATCATTCCCTCAAGTGTGAATTCTTATATGCAGTTACATTTCAGTGTTTAAAACATTATATGTAAGCTTCAAATTTTTAAAACAATAATTTCATTGAATACTTACCATTATACACAGTAAAGTATATAATCAAAAGCCGTATTACTTTTTTTATAACTTATCACAATGTTTGTTTAACCTTGTTGATCAAAAAAATTAAAAGTAACATTAGTGTTTGTATTAACTTGTTATTTATATGTTAAGTGAGTATATTTTTAAGTCAATCTTGGTAGTTGCAACATTGAAATGTAATATGACTTACTAATATTAAAAGTATGAAGTCGTTTTTTTTTTTGTTATACCCAAGACAATTATACAAGTTTTATGGCAACTGCACTGTGACACATTAAATTATGAACTTAAGTGTTTACATTTCACAAAACTAAATTACAAGGTAATTCTTCTTAGCTAATCTTTTCTAATAAAGGTGCTGAAATAATACTTTGTACACTTTAAACAACTGTGTAAGAATTTCTAAAACATAATATATAAAGTAATTCTGCTTTGCCAGTCCTTAATAATGAAAATTACTGAAACGTTACACTATATAATTCAACAAGAACATCCCTCAGATTGTGTCTTCTGTTGACTGGTCAACTTAATCTGATCTGGAAATTCATTATAAAGGTCAGCTTGGGACTCCTGAGCTAGTGCATCCTTTGCAACTGTTTGAAAGGCTTGCTCCACATTGATGGCTTCCTTAGCACTGGTCTCAAAATAAGGAATGTTGTTTTTTGTCTGGCACCATCCTTGGGCTCTCTTTGTCGATACCTGCAACCAAAATTGATTTCACTAATAATCCAACTTTTTCATGATGCATTAGCTTAAACTAAAATGTGGTTTATAACTACCTGAATAAATAAGTGCCTTACCAATTCACGATAGTTAAAATTAGTGACTTCAGTCCTGAAACATCAAAATACACTACTAACATCCAAAGAAATTGTTGTTAACCACGCGACGTGTGAAGTCAGTCAGTAGTGTGTAATTAAGTCACAGGTATATCTGTGAAATGAGATGCTGTGCCTAAAACATACACAAAAACTTTGTTTTTTTTTATTTTCACATATCTTATCGGGGATAAACTATTTCATTCGTTATCTGCAGTAAGTGTGTAAATATGAATACTATATTGAATAACCAAATGAACCCACTGGACAAGCTCAAATCAGAGAAGTTGATCTTTTCAACCTGAATGGCACCAAGTGAATTAAGGACTAAACAGCATACAGGTCACAGACTCCTTAGTATTCAGATACAGCAATCTCTGATTCGGAACTAATGACCAAAAGCTGGCAGCATCAACCTCCACAAGGGTTTTGTCCAGTTTTTTAATCAATTAATGGAATTGACTGTTATTTTTATAACATACCCACAGCTGAAAGTGTCCAGCAGCATCAAACTTCAAACCCTGGACCCTTTAGTTCACAACCTACAGGTTAACCCTGTCTATAAAAATAACTAACAGCTGAACATAACTAGAATTCCTAATAAAAAAAGACTATATAAATTCATACAAAAGCATTTAAAATAGTGGTAAACATACAACTAAATAGTACAATTAAATTTGCCCATAAAATGTTTATATTCACAACCTCAATTATATATATTATTTAATATCATTAATAAATAAGTTTTCTGCTTTTAAGTTCTTCTGAAATAACCACAAATAAATTTCAAATTTGTAGCTTTTTACCCACCTAATCTAATCACGAAATATGTATTTAATCTGCCATGTATTTAGTAATAGTTGGATTTGACAAGTTTTATATTTATGCTAGATATATTTTCTATGTTTAAGTACAATTATAAAAAATATATTTGTAGTCAAGTGTGGTTGAATTTGAATTTTTCACATTTTATAATTAGAACTATCAGTCTGATGTTTGCCTACCCAATGTATAATAAATGTAGCAAAATTACCACACTGTTACTCATAGTAACAAAACTACTAATGGTTAAAAGCAAGGCAAAAATAAACAGGATAACCCCTGTTAAGAATAATAATGTTTACATTATTTCTTTTAGTTTTAACATACAAGCTTTTAATTATTTTCTAATGAGTCATCTTATGAAGAGGAATAGTAATTTAGTGTCACTTGATGGTAATCAGCTTTTCATTAAGCAATTTTAGTTTTTTACATCTTACTATAATGTACATAGCTTGTATGTCATTATCTATGTATGTAACCAAAACTCCTGCACCATCTATTGAATGGCACCATACACAAAAATTCATAAAAAAATTCACACTTTGGGTACTCAAGATTCAAACAATTAGAAAAATAACTATGGTACGTGCAACGACCATTTCTTTATAATAAAACACAATTTTAAATAAAAGTAATCTCCGTACATCAAGAACACGACTTTCACTAGGACTATACAAGAGGGTTGTATCTTTATTGACATAAGTTTTAAATGAAGTACTGAGAAACTGGAGTTCTTAAAAAAAATACATTTTTTCAATAAAGGGTAGCACTTTTAATATATAAAACCATTACAGTTTATACGAGTAAAATGTATGAAAATTTTGAGCTCTGTACATTGAATCATTTTGATGCAATGAGTTGCATATACCTAAAGAACACAATTTGAACAATTTTCCTGTGGAGTACTTCTGAGGAAAAAAATCCTTTTTTTAAAAAATCTTCACTTTTTTCTAATTTTTTTTCAATGAGGTATGAATAGTACGATTAGTTAATAGCACAAACAACTGCCCATAGGGCTGTTTTTCTGCTAGTCTTACTAATTTTCATATAATGCAATCTATGCACTGTTTGTAGATTAAGTGCTCACATTTGCTTTTCTTCTTAATTTGGGTTTCATTATTACCAAATTTTTTCTCTTTTTTTGGGGGGTGGAGGGGACAGTGCTGTAACTACCATCTTTGTTGTTTCACTGAGATTATATGTTTGTATTGTAAAACAACAATAAAGAGAAGAAAGTTATAAAGCTGTAGTATCCATTATTTCCAGCTATAAATAGTTTAAAGATATCAAAACAATTTATTTAATTAACTGATATCTACAGAAAATTTACGAGTCAACTGTTACCGTTCTGTTTTCCAGGTCTATTTTATTTCCAATCACAACAAAAGGAAAATTTTCAGGATTCCTGGGAGAAGCTTGAATAAGGAACTCATCCCTCCACGAATCTAATGATTTGAATGAATTTGGAGCAGACACATCAAACACAAGCACACAACAGTCTGCTCCTCTATAGAAAGCCACACCTAAGGACTGAAACCTCTCTTGTCCAGCTGTATCCCATATCTACATGTTGATAAGATAAGAAAAAAAGGCAAAGGACAGATATGAACATTCAAAAGAAAAATTAACAAAATAAATACATTCTGACCAAAATGTAATATAATAGTAGTTTTAAACTTGTATTTATACTATTAATATATATATATATATATATATTATTATCAAAATTAACCAAAGTCTCAACAAGTGTTCACCTTCACCAAAACACTAATTTGTATGATGAAGTAATGGTAATTTAGGGTAGAGAGTGAGATGAAACAATGCAATAAGACTGGAAATACTTTAAACACCTCTCTCTCATCTTGACCTGACCTGTTGAAGTATCCAATGCAATATTATAACTCAACTCAACAGACAAAGTACATTGTAAATGCTAATTTCAACCCTTCTCAATGGAAGGTTATTCTGGACCGTTTTAAGACGAAGTCTTACTTTACAAATTCCAAACATCTTAGCAACTGTTGCACAAACATTGATACATATGAGTAACAACCGTATTGTAAGACTTACACACTTAGTCCTTCACTCTTTAGCACCACTTTGATCAAATATAAGATCACATGACCGTAATGTAGTCTTAAACTTTAAGTAAGGTAACGACAAGAATGAGAATTATTCTCATTGTAACAACAAAATTAGGTCCCTGTCAAAATAGGAAAATGTTCACTTTGAGAAAACAACACGTCACACACACAGAAAGTACATCAGATAAAATGGGTAGAGATTGGGAGTTTTCTGAGCTCTTCATGATGGGCTTAAGGTAGATCAGACAGAGAGAACTACGACAACATTTAAGTTCAACGAAATCGTCAATTCCACTATATCAACAAAAGTAGCACTTCTTGTATAAATATTATTGTATTCATTTTCTCTGCATATAAATACATAAGTATAACAGAAGGAGTATACAGCTACTGAGTTATCCACAGGGCACATCCAGTTTCAGTCTGGTAATTTCAAAATTGTGTTTAAGTGCAAAGATACACAAAAAGGCTATCTGAGCAATGCCAACCACGAGTATCGAACCCCAGTTTTTGGCTTTATAACCTCTCAAACTTATCAGGACACTGAGCTGAAAATGATGGCTGAATGGAAAGTTAACAAAATAATCAGTTAGAAAAATGCTTCATGAAAAAAAAAAAATCAAGAAAGTAACTACAAACAAGATAAAAATAAATTCTGAAATGTTAATAGGTTTATTTAGCTGGTGATTTGATGGTTTGATGCCATATTTTTTAAAATCATCAACTACAGAGGATTTGCTATTATATGTGTATAATACTTAACAAATGCATAAATCTATATTTTAATTTAAAATCCACACCACTTTTGCTATGCAAGAAATAATCCCCCCACCTAAATCTGATAACCAGCCTAATGTAGGGGTTGGATGAAGCCATACATAGTTGTATGGTTTGTTTTGATTTTTTGCATAAAGCTACACAAGGGCTTTCTGTGCTAGCTGTCCCTAATTTAGCATTGAAAGACTAGAGGAAAGGCAGCTAATTATCACCACCAGCTGCCAATTCTTGGGCTATTCTTTTACCATTATAATGCCCCCACAGCTGAAAGGGCAAGCATGTTTGGTAGGACGGGGATTCGAACCCGCAAGCCACACATATTCCATTTAAACATAAATACATTCATGACTGATGGAAATCAATGTCAGGACACATATCAAGCCCACGTAATTCCAGGGAAATCGGAAGTTGCACCACTAGAAAATAAAGCAAAACCTGATAATAAAACAAGATACACAAATAAGTTTTAAAGGTGCTCCCATCCATGATTCAGTCTAACCTATGGGATACATCAGTAGGTCTTCTGAAATATTTATGCCATTAGTTTTATATCCAGATTTATTTCATTGGACTCAAAGATTATTTTTTGTAACAAGTATTAAAGTTTTTTTATTCAAAAAGTTGCAAAAAAAGCTTTACTTTTAGTAACAAATATGAACTTCTATGATTACTCTGTAACCATTTACACCTACCTGCATTGTCACAAGTCTGTCATCAACCATTAGCTCTTTGGATAAGAAGTCTGCACCTATTGTTGCCTTATACTGATTGCTGAATTTTTTATTAACATACTGGTTCATAAGAGATGTCTTTCCCACTCTTGAACATAAAACAAATGGATATTTGTAAATTTAGCTATCATCAGTAACTCGACAAGAATCACATTAAGTAAATATTTATTTATTAAAATACACCACCTATATGTATTTTAATAATTTGAAAAAAAACTTTCTAGATAGTTTTAACGTGCTTCAAGATATAATGAAATTTAAAAAAAATATTTTAACATGTACTTAAAGTATAATAAAACTAAGTTTTGTCTGCAGTAGCTTTTTCTTCCAAAACTCTAAACATGTTGTATTTGTATGAACAAGGCTATTAGTACGAATCAAAGTTAAAATCAATATCAAAACAACTTATTATTGCAAAAGTAGGCTTTATGATAACTTTTTATATGACTAGAATGTTCTAGTCATGCAACACTCAAGCCCAATAATTTGTAGCTGTAAAATCCATTAAGTTACTGTTATCATGATAATGTCACCATGTTGTGTTCACAGGCTACATTTTAATGTCTTTTGTTCAGCATATTTTCTAGGAAGGATAAAATACTGTACAGAAAGTACAATGTTTAAGTCAAAATGTAACAAGCCAAACCAAGTATAAAATAGTAACAAATAAATTGTCATCATACATACCCACTATCACCCAAAATAATAACTTTCAGTAAAACTTTTTTTCGGGATGTCATTGTTCGATTTCTGAAACAAAAATAAAGAGCCACGTGTTTTAATGCTTTTGTAAACATTATATTCTTCAAACAATCATGAGTAACATTAACAAAAACAAAGAATGGCAGTAACTTGTAAATTTGATACTTAAATTCACAACAACGTGTAAAACAATGCATTAGAAACTTGTGAATGTGATTTTCAACAAACTTGTTAGTAAGTTTCAAAAACCCATTATCTCCAATCTGTTTAGTCTTTTTCTGTTTATATTTATTGTTTAGGCAAGCCAAGTCAATGACCTGGCTTGACCTTCAAAATTTGACTTGGTTACCTGTATTTTCTAGTTTGAGTATGCTTGTAAAGCAGCAGAAACAGAGTCACACATTGTTTCAGAAATCCAATAGCTACTCAAACTAGATCTAAAAATTAATTGTGTACTTCCTTATGTGGAATTCAATCAAAATTTACTGTGAATTCCCATAGTTTCTGTCCTATGTAAATGTATTTTATTCACAGTTGCAAATTTTTATGCAGTAGTAACTGTGACATCGATAGTCAGAAATGTGTCTTATTCATTTTTTTCTTCATTGCATTTTCCAGTCATTTTGCTGTTTCTTAATTATGTGTTTCAATATTTTACTTTCTTGAAATATAACTAGCTTAAAGAATTATATCACACTTTAGCTTCCTTAAAGTAATATAGCTTTTTCACTGTTGGGCCAAAGTTTTCTATAAACTTGTACCAGAATAAAATGAAATTGATTTACATTTGTTTGAAAATTGCATAAGTGTAAAAATAATAATCTTCACTATCCTCTTCACAATCTGTTTGTTTCTGTTTTATTCATTATTTTTTTCTATCGAAACATACCTAATATTTTGTGTTCAACTAATCCTTAGATAAATTATTCATTTTATTCTCTAGGTGGTGACAAGAAGATACTAGTTTGGGATATAGCTACTGGACACCTAGTGGCAGAATTAAACAACCATTCAGAAGCTTTGTATTCGCTTTGTTTTAGTCGAGATGGGACAATTCTCGCATCAGGTTAGTGCACAAACTTTATTTTAACAAGAGAGGTTATTACTTGCCTTTTTAATCATTTTTATGTGATATATATATAATTAGTTATGCCAAAATATGTATATTTCAATTTTTTCTCTAATTTTGAATATGCAAGTAAAATAACCTAAAAAATCATTTAAAAATGTTTTTTTTTTAATTAAGAATACTAAATTCTCAATTTTTTTTATCTTGCAATAGATTTTTATATTTTTTTTTTGTGGATTGCACCACAGATTATGCTCAAAAAAACTGACAGAATGTATAGTCTTATTCTTGTTAGGACAACTTAACTGTTTATTTCATAAACTAATTGTTTTGTGACAATGTATTAAATAATAAGCAGAGTAAACTTTTTAAATAGTTATCTAATTTTATTATCAAGTTGCTGGACAGAATAATAAGTTAATTTTTAGATAAAATATAGTGTTGTTTTATAAAAATAGATCAAATATTGTTGCAAAACACATATCATTGTTAACTGAGAACTGCCAGTTTGAGCTGTAAACTTTCATCTACTCAGATATGAGATGACAGAAATTTCCAAAGATGTGCCTTTACTTAAAGTTCTTTTGTGTTATACAGAGCAGTATTTAAATATCCAGCTACTGTGTTTTAAAACACTATTTTTTGTAATTACTTAATAATGTCCTAAATAGAAGATCTACGTGTAGTATTTTCAAGTAAAACTGATTTCCCCTCAACACCAAAAAGTTAGATCCAAAACAATAACAGGAGATTCAGTAGGATATTTATTAGAGTAATCCTGAATTTCTTAAATATGACTGAGATTGTGAGAATTAAAGAGACTCAATGCAAATGTACGAAATGCAATAAACAATCTATTAAACACAAACACAGCGTGTGTATTTGCTAGCATGAAAGACAGCAACTTTTAGTAGAGAACTAGCTCTAGGCTATCGAGTTTCTTTACAGACTATAGTTGATGAAAAACCTCTACAAGACTATGAAAACATTATGTGCAGGTAAAGTAGTAATGTAAGGCTTTCCTAGAGGGAATTGTGGCATCCACGTAATTGGTTGTTCCCATTAGAAGATAAAAGAGGGTGTAACCTTGAGATAACACATGATTTACCATTGAAGAAAACTGCTGTCTTTTTTTGTATACAAGATGCAGTCTAATAACTATTTCTCTAATGAGCATACCAGGTTATATTAAAATAAAAAGGTAAAAAATTTATGGTATGCCTTTTTGTGTGTGTGATACAAATGTAAAGTAGGAGAATTTTATGGAGGATTCATAGAATATACACTTTTTTATCAAGTCTATGTGTGTGAAAGTTAATCATGCTGTGTTGGTAATCATAAATGAACCATATTCTGAATTTATGTTAAAAAAAATTTCTTTGCTTCCACTCTACATAATTATAAACTAAACTGGAAATTTATTCAGTTCTTAAATAAATGTTATTCAAAAATAGTCTTTGTATCATCTTCCTCACTGCTGTCAGTCAACTAGATGCTGACACAGGTCCGATCGTGAGGGTTACCATTCTAACTGCTTACTGCTGTTTGTCAGGAAGATAATGAGCATATAACTTATAACCTTTGTACTTCAAAACTGATGCAGCTGTTCCCTAAGCATCTTTTAATTAAACTTGTACAAATGATATCAAGTAGAACAACATTAAAACATGGCTTTTATAGGTTTTAATGAATATATAAGTTGGATGTGTAGTATAAATTACAGTTGGTAAAACATGTGGAAAGTTTTTTTTAGTTAGGAAAATTATCATATTTTTCATTTGTAAAGCTAGAGTTTAAATTGAAGTCAGGTAGTCACTTCTCATGAATAAATTGTACTACAACTGGCCCTTTTTTTACCTTGTTTTAAAAATATTAAAACAGGATTTGTCTAATAATAAGTTAAATATGTTTTCTTCTCAGGAGGCTTAGACTATTGTGTAAAGCTTTGGGATTTTACCAAACTGAGTGAAGAACTGGATTTGGAAGATTTAAACATATCCCATACACCTAATGTCAAGTGAGTTCCTCATATTGTATTTAGTTTTTAACCAGATTTTCAAATGGGGGTTTACATTAAAGTTTGCCCTGCAGTTTTCTAAAATATTGTTTCAAAGTGTTTTAGATTATATGCAGTTTCAGATAGGCTTATTCTACACACATTAATGTTTTTTTGTATTCATTGAGCATATGAAATTAAGGCCCCTCCTTCAAAATGATTAAAAGAACTACTTATTTCTGAATAGACTAATTTATTTATGTTTTATTATGATGTATAATTCCTTATGCCAGCAAAGTGTGATCTATAAATTGGCAGCATGTGTGACATTACATAAGAATAATAATAGTATGAGAGAAAAGTTTCTTTACTGGCTCTATTTGGGTTTACAGTTAAGAGATGTATTGCTGAAATTTTATTATATTCTCACTGGAACATGTACAGGGTCAGTAAAGAAAGACGTGTTACAAATTATTATCAGTTTATGCAGATGTAATATCACACATATCACTGATGTTTATTTTGTAAACTTGAATTTCTGACAGTTTTGAAAGTTCTGCATTACTTAAAGATTATGAGTAATGACAGCTTGAGTGTTGTAGGCTTATTTGGCATTTCTTATCATAGTTAGTTATATTTCCAGTGATCATATCACAATCCTTCATTGTTGTAGAACATAAAAAACAAAGTATACAGATGTAGAAAAGTGCATGGGTTTGAATATTTGTGTCATAATACAGTCTTACTTGTTATTTCCATCTCTCCTTTTTTATTATAACTGTGGATGGCTCTTAGCCTCTATGCTTATTGTAGTATGTTTTTGATTTTATTGTACAGGGTATCCAAGCATTTTGGAAATACTCTTAAAAAACCATACTGGGAAACCTTTTAACATAAATACACACAGTTTGTCCAGTGCAATATGTCCAGTCTTCACCTAACTTCCTACCAAGTTCTTTGCTACATGGCAGAAATAACCTTTAGGAAGGTTTCTTGGATACGTTGATGCAATTTATCCTTACTTACAACCTTATTAGTGCAATCCAAGTTTTTTATGAAGCTCAAAACAAAACATACCCAGAGAATGTGGGGCTAGCTGATTGGCTCTCCTCCATCCAATCCACCAACTGTGGAAAGTTTCATCTTGCATAGGGTGCTTCTTCTTATCTTAACCTGATGAAACCGTCTGTAAATCACCTTATTTGTAGGTGTACTGTTGATAACATCATTTACGTATGGTATTTAAACTTGGTAAACAACAACACGCATTTCACATTCCCCTTCATATTCACTATTTGGCTTCAGAATGAAATCCTGTATTTCTCAGGCACCTAATGCTCAGGGATTTTTTTATCAGTGCCGTAAAAAACCATCAAGCATTATTCTTACACATGCAAAAAAACTGTGCGTCTCCAATAAATGGTTTTCCCGACATGATTTTTCAAAAGTGTTTCCAAAATTATTGGACACCTATTGTAATATGGATTTCTTTATTACATGTTAATGTGATTAGAATGAAGAACAGTTTGATTAAATAGAGATATTGTTTTTCTTTAATGAAGGACAAACACAGAGAGCTATCTGTTAGGCAGTTACAGGACTAAATCTACTTCAGTTTTATCACTTCACTTCACCAGAAGAAATCTCCTCCTGGGAACAGGCATGTACCAGGGTTAACATAAGTTTCAGGCTTCGAGAGGACTGTCTTCCCATTCATTTCATCTCGCTTCAGAAAAAACTTGCTTCTGGCAGCAAGCAAGTACTGGTTAATATAGTGCCATTTCTAGGCACGTACATTTGCTGAACAACTACACCACTGTCTTCGGTAGAAGTGTTTTGGCAAAGTTATATAACAAAGTTCACATTATATGAGAGCCACTTTTCAGACACGTTTCATGACTATTTTATGTTGTCATTTTTATTTAGATATCATAATTTTGTAAAAGAAACATACATATTTATTGCAATGAAAAATCAAACCAAGTTTCAATCTCATTATATTTGTTAGAAAGAAATGTGCCATTACCTGCAATGATAAACTTCAAACTTGTTGATTTTTTAATAACTCCTTTTTTTCCTTAATATGAACAAAATAATTTTTTTCTGAAACTGAAATAATGATTTTTTTTACATTTTCAAACAAATTTCCCACTCGATGTAATGACCTTAGTGGTATGAAATACTACATTAGATTTTGGAGATCAGTGAGGATGTATACAGTTTAAAGTATAGTTTCATTGTTTTTATACATTTTATGCTATGAATGTATTAGTTCTTTTCATTTTTTTAAAGAAATCATAACAATTTTAAGTCTATAACAAGAACACTTTACTGGTGTCCATTAGAAACAAATAATTAAAATATTGTGCCTGTAAAATTTATACATCTAGTATATATTAATACCTACTGTTTTCTAACTGTCATAAATTCACATAGAAGATCAGCTCCTATTTTCAATCATCTAACAACTAACAGAAAATTTTGTGTTTCCTTTACTACAGCTTCTCAGCAGATTTCAGGTACACTAACAAGTATCATGCCTAACATTGTAAACTCATTGGTTCTAAGTTGATAAAAAGTTTAGAAAAAACAACCTTTATATTCCAGATATATATATATATAAAAGAATTTTTTACTTTAACCAACTTTCTGCCTTTGCAGATTCATCAGGGTTAATATACACAACTGGTTTGTTCTAGTTTGCATCTGTTGGAATTCCACGTACTATTTTGTTTTTGTTTCAGCTTAAATTTATCATTAAATTATCAATGTTTCCATTCTTAGAACATAGGAGTGCTAACATCCAATTAAAAAATAATCATTTT
This sequence comes from Limulus polyphemus, assembly GCF_000517525.1. Classification (NCBI taxonomy): domain Eukaryota; kingdom Metazoa; phylum Arthropoda; class Merostomata; order Xiphosura; family Limulidae; genus Limulus; species Limulus polyphemus. The sequence goes on from NW_013669009.1 coordinate 111,566, forward strand.
CTGTACATTCAACATTTTATGTTTGTTGTCAGTATAAGAAGCAAACAGAAACTTGCACTTTATTATTAACATGTTTAAATGTCCTTGTGTGTCAGTAGTTTTACTAAGTGCAAATTAGTTAGGCCATAATTATTTAAAGCGATTTTCTAATAGGTTATTTTGATCCACCAAGAGATGAATAAATTATTTTCATTTAAAGAAGAAAAGGATAATAAACATTTCACTTGAAGTGAATGACAGTGAATCAATGAAAGTTGAATGTGGTTACAAAATTGGAAAAACCCTTTTGACCTCACCACTTTTCTTGAGCTTTCAGTTGGAAGTTTTAAGAACTAATGAATATTCTTATGTAGTATTAACGATAGCCAAAACGTGTTTTGTTTATATAACAGTGAGTACTCCAGACTTCCATATACTCGGTTTAGTAAAATAGTCACCTAAAACTGCAAAACAAGAAGACGATCCCAAAACAGACATTCTTTATCTGTTGTTTGTGTAACAATAAAACCAAGCTGTATAAGTCAAAAAGAGATATCCAGTTTATTTGTGATACTTTATTGCAGCAGCATTATATCTTCATTTTGCTATGCATCTAGTTTTTAAAAATACAGGTTATAATTACAGTTTATGTAAGAGTGCTGAAACTTCACAATTGTCTCACTTATCTGACAAACTTAAAATAGATTTGGTAATTATTTTGAGACTTGGAAATCTTGTAAAAGGACAAGGATTTTATAAGATGAGAATTTTACTCACTTTTCAAATTTATTTATGCACATTGTAGTCGTTTTTTCCTGTAAAATTACCAAGAAAATAACACTGAATTTTGTCAGTAATTTGCCTGCAAGAAAGTTACTGTTTACATTCCATCTCCAGCCATTGTTCAGTTAATTGAATACATTATTTATGATTGTTGCAGCATCCTAAACATCTTCAGGTATGGATGCCTTATGCCAGTTGAATCCTAGGAACCATATTACTGAAGTTGTGTGTACATAACACCCACTATTTGTGCACCTATGCAACACAAACAATACTAGGCTAGTATATGTGATCATGGAGAACACCATTCATCCATTACACTACTGTTTCATCTTACAATCCATCCATGTACCAATATTCTTACATGGGACTGTCTGTTTCAGCTGCTATACATTCAGTATCAGGACTCGTCTATGTTCAAAGCTGAATTACCTGATTCAACATCTTTAGACTTACAATCTGTGAGTGTATTGAGTTGCTTCTCTAGTAGAGTTAGGCAACTTGGGCTCAAGCTTTGCCTACAAATACTTAATATGCTTGAGCCAAGTTAAGAAATGGTTGTAAAGACTGATACACGTGAAAACATATCACACTCCTGGATATACTACGTTAAATCAAAGAGGGGTAAAAAGTGTGCACCTAGGCTACCTTATAATTAACCACATCTGATTAAATTAAAATGGTTAAATGTGTCTGCACTGAATAAAAAAAATCATGTAAGGAGGAATAATTTAATCAGACTTTCTCAGAGGCCACTACAGTCCCTATTCCCAAAGTCACAGGATCTCTAAATTGTAGCATATAAGGTTTAAATACTATAAATTTTCAATGTGTGAAAAAAATCATGTAAGGAGGAATAATTTAATCAGACTTTCTCAGAGGTCAATACAGTCCCTATTCCCAAAGTCACAGGATCTTTAAATTGTATCATATAAGGTTTATATACTATAAATTTTCAATGTGTGAAAAAAATCATATAAGGAGGAACAATTTAATCAGACTTTCTCAGAGGTCAATACAGTCCCTATTCCCAAAGTCACAGGATCTCTAAATTGTATCATATAAGGTTTATATACTATAAATTTTCAATGTGTGAAAAAAATCATATAAGGAGGAACAATTTAATCAGACTTTCTCAGAGGTCAATACAGTCCCTATTCCCAAAGTCACAGGATCTTTAAATTGTAGCATATAAGGTTTAAATACTATAAATTTTCAATGTGTGAAAAAAATCATATAAGGAGGAACAATTT
>NW_013669009.1:114448-115581 GCF_000517525.1 Limulus polyphemus
CAGGATGCGAGTGGAACCAAGACATGCAAACCAACTTTAAACCCTGCCAATCCCAATAAACTTAAAGTTAAAGTTTTTTCCTTATTTACAAAACTTTTCTACAGGAAAAATCAGAAGTAAACTAATTTAAGCTTCACTCAGGATGTGAGTGGAACCCAATAATATAGTTCTGATACTGCTATGGTAATAATAACAATTGTTTTATTATTAAAGCAAATCAAACAGTTTAAACAGACAACCATCTTGTATGAAAAGGGCACACAAATACACTATCTATTGTGTACTAGTACTGTAACCTGCAATAATTACAACCACTTATCAGTTAAGTTTATATAACCAACAAATATATCTAAGTCCTAAACATGCAAGTGATATATATCTTTATATAGCATCTCCACATCATAAAATACATATTTTTTTAAATATTTTTATTTTTAAGCCATCATTTTAAACATGAAAGTTTAATACTATAAAATACTAGGTGATCAAGACGTTTACACAGTGGGGACTCTCATTAAGTATACTGATAAAGTTACTTGTGAAGATCATAATGCCTAGGACTAGAATTTTATTGCCAGGTCCCAAGTCATTACAGTGTGTGTTGAAAGTTTACCATGGAACATTTTCTTTCTGTGGTGCATGTAGTAGCAAATGTTGCTGAAAACTGTAAATCAGAAGAGTTGCTTAAGGTCAAACTATATGCTAAAGCTGAGCTCTGTGTACAGAGAATAGGCAGGATGTCTGGTGGAATGTAGAGAAAAAAAAAAGACAATTTGAAAATTTATGTTTATGTTTTTTTAAGTTCACAGAAGTTAAATTATTGGATTATTCTACTCATTCATGTGATGACTGATTTCATACATGCCTGAAAAGTGCACTTGACTCTGCATTATATATATATATACACACTTGTCAAGTTAACCGACTATTTCAAAAGGCATGACACTATGAATCTTAATGAAGAAATGCTTAGATTAGATGATGTGTTAGTAAATTCAACATATAATGTACGAAAACAGCCATCCAGGATCATAATCCGTACCGAGGTCAGGTTAGGCACCATGTTCCTCAGGTCAGATGTAAAGCCGTGTTCTTTAGGTAGTGGTAAGCCAGGCAAGTAGCCTTGTTCCTCA
>NW_013669009.1:116100-127050 GCF_000517525.1 Limulus polyphemus
TAAAGCACTTGAAAATAACAATAATGATAACAGTAAAATTCTAAAATTTGCCACTTTGGAAGCAGTAATACTGCAACATTCTTTGCAAGTACAGTAATTAATAAACCTTTTTCATTTATACTGTACTCATGAACCTCTATCATTTATACCTGTACTAATGTATTTCATTAATAATTTAATCCACATTTAATTTATATTTAATATTTGTTTTATTTAAGTTTCTAGCAGTCCATGGTGCTTTAGAGACACAGTAAGGGTATAATTAGTGGGTCAGAGGTGTATTGTTGAATTATTATTACGTGACCTCTGTTGGTCCGACAAGTCTCTGGTACCAAGGGTGCCAGAAAATCAGTGGTGTACTTGTATAATGTGCTTCCTTTAGTCAAAGATTAACCAAATACCAAGATTACTTTCTTCCATAACACTTATAAATCAAATTATCATCTTGCATTTATTACAATTAAAAGCCATGTACAATTTATCTGCCCCACTTACTAAATGATCTAAATCCTTTTGTAAATCAGCATCCTCCTCCTCACAGCCAGCAACACCCTAGACCGTAATATCGTCAGCAAATTTAAGTAATTTATTGACCATTCATTCAACTATATTGTTGATGTAAATCAGAAAATGCAAAAGTCCTAACAATGAGGCCTGAGGTACCCTATTTATGACATTAATCCAGTTTGATTGAACTTCATTTATAAAAAAAAATGCTTTCTCCCATCCATCTACTTTTCTATCCAATAGGCCAACATATCACACACATACACACACCTATAATTTTTTTAAGAACTTTTTATGCTTCTGAGAATCCAAATATACCAACACCACACTCTTACTCCCATCTATGTAAGTGGTAATAACCTCATCAAAGAATGCCAAAATATTAGCAAGGTTCCCCCCCCCCCCTAATGAAACCAACATTTTAAGATTAAAGTGAGATACAATGAAAAATTTACAGAACTATAGCAAAGCTAGGTATCTGGTTAAAAAAGAAATTCGGATATCCAAAAAGACTTAAGAGAAAGAGCTAACTAATAATCTTAAAACTAACAACAATTTTTTTCAGTATATTAAAATATAGTTTTTACCTTAAAAAAAGTTCTGAGATGGCTATGCTTTTAAAATATTTTCTCCTTGTTTTTAGAAGAAAAGATATTACTACTATTCCCAACCCTAAGCATTCTATGAGAAATATTGGAATTGACCTGAATCATGTAGATCTGTCTCTTGATAGTAAGTAGAAGAATTGAGAGATTAATAACAGATGTTACCAGGGTTAAACAAGGGTTTTAAGGAAGGTTAAAGATCATACATGCAAGCTTCTCTCTTTCATTTTTTGGTAGGTAAATAGACAGTGGTTAAGTGTTTGAGAATCAGAGATGTGCTAATGCTATTCTTATTTTTAATGGGATTGTTATGAGTTACCCTTGAAAAATCATAAGTCAATTAGTCTTACTAGTCAAATTTAGTGAAATAATATCATGAAAAAAGGCTAACACTGATTCACCAACAGGAAAGTTAGTTTTATCTGTTATATTTTTGTTTGAGGATGTTATTTACCTAAATACTGGAAAGGCTGTGGAATTGTTGTACTTGTATCTGCAGAAAGCTTTTGATGAGATGCCAAACAAAAGATTAGCTAAGGAAATCGCCTTGGTTGGAAATAGTGACAGACTAGTTAATTGGATTATAGGGTAGATGAATAAGGGAAAGCAAAAGGTTTTTATTAATGGAGTCCAGTAAAACTGGATCCCTGCATGTAGAGGAATATCTCAGGAGTTAGTGCTTGGACTTTTTGCTTTTTTTTTATTTATTTACATTAAGTATACTGATAGAGAATAATTAATAAAGTTTGTTCATTACATTAAACTGTTGGATATTTCTTGCTGTATTGAGGATGATGAGGTATCACAGAATGACTCAAAGCAATTGATAAATTGGACAAGTATTTAGCAAATGACCTTTAATTATAGCAGGTGCAAAGTAATAGGTTTGGTAGTAATAATTTGTGTCACATTTAATATTGATGGGAACCCACTCAGTATCATAACTAAAGAAAAAGATCTTAGCATAGTGGTGGATAAATCTCTCAAGCCATTGAATTCAGTGCTCTGTTACTTGTGGTGTATTTATACATGTAAAAGTTACAAGACAAAAGCAGAAATCATCTTTCTACATAAACTACTAGTTAGGCCTTATTTGGAATACAGTATCCAGTTTAGGTCCCATTATTTAATAGGTATCCACTTACTGGAGGTCTACTAGGATAATTCTAGGTATGGAAGGGTTATCTTATAGGGAAAGGTTAAGATCTGTTAACTTATTTTCTTTTGAAAAAAAAGGGTAAAAGGTGACATTATTTAAGGCTACAAGATTATCTAGGAGATTGATAGAATAAAAGCCTCTGTTTTGTTGTGCTATATTCTGATTTAAAATAACAGGATGAGAGGACACAAGTTTAAGATTTGGAGGACAGGCTAAGTCCCAGTTAAGAGTTTTATTTTTCTAATAGGGTGACTTAAGAAATGAGTTGCTGTCAACAGTATTGTAGACCAGAAATTTACAGGACTTTTAAAGGAGAATCAACAATTTCCTGACAAATTGAGGGTGTGTTTGAATTTTTACTTTTCTGAAAGGTGAGTATGTAAGGACACTTACAAAAAATCAAATGGCCCCTTGTTGTTCATACATTATATAAAAATAGAAACCTTGTTAAAAAAGTAAATGAGAAAAAAAAAGTGTATATTAAAAAAATTAACTAACACCTATGTGCCTAACCACTTATAATCATAAATATGATTAACATACATTATCTAAATATAGTTCAGCCCTATTAATCAATAGATAATTGTAATAATATTCTCAATCAATGAACACTGCCAAACTACAACAAATATGACTTATAACACACACACACAAAACACGCCAATCATATCCCCTCTAACTCTTCTTTTTTCAAGATAAAACAATTTGAGAGATTTCAACCTCTTCGCATATGACAACCCCTCCAACTCAGGCACCATTCTAGCAACCATTTCCAACAATTCAATGTCCTTCCTAAGGTAAAGTGCCCAAGACTGAACACAATACTCCAAGTGAGGCCTAACCAGTGACCTATACAATGAAATAACCTCTTTAGACTTGTATTTAATGTTTCCATACATACAACCTAAAATCCTATTTGCCTTACCACTAGCAACAGCACAGTGCTTGGATGGCTTAATAAACTGATTAACCATTATATCAAGGTTTTCCCACAACTGATGTAAAACTAATGGGCCTATAATTACTGGGACAGTTTTTATCACCTACCATAGAAGGAGGAGTGACATTAGCTAACTTCCAATCCTCTGGTACCTGCCCACTATTCAAGGGCTTACAAAAAATAGGAGCAAGTGGCTGACATATCCAATCATAACCTCCTCCAAAACCCTTGTGCAGAAAATCAACTTTGCTTTGCATTGAATTTACTCTTGTGCTATTTACACAATATCAAGGATTTTTTCACTTCTGGAAGTTTTGACTTTCCCATAAAAGGTGTGACAGGAGAGTTTCATTAGATTATAAGTTCGCTAGTTGTATTGGTCATGTAAGGTTTAGAAGTACTGAAGACTCCATCTTTCCTATTTTTTTTTAAAGAATGGTCACATGACAGGGGTGACAAATGTTCTCTGGAAATTTCAATCATAAACAGTATTGATTTATCACTTTTTACCAAATTTTCACCCAGTATAGATCTCTTTCTAACAATCTGAGAAAAGTGCTACATCCAACATCTGGATTAGTTGTTTCTTGTATCTTAAAATAGATAGTTTTACTTTTGTTGTTTAAACTTGTAAGAAGTCAATATTCTCCATATGTGGATGGAATTCAGTTTAACTCCATAATATATATTTTTTTTAAACCTCTTGTTAGGTAGTTACTATTCTTATCTGTACTCCAAGAAATCGTTGTACCTGAGAATAGCACAGTTTCACCATTTCTTAATCATGTTAATGCCAAGTTAACTAATGTAAATTAAAAGCATTTGGTATAATTTTTTTATAATATTAAAATGCAATTTATAACTACATTTAACATAATAACAGTGCTAGTACTACTGACAACTGTACTATACAGCTAGTCTTTATCTGGATTTATAACTAAACTGGTTTAATTACTTTTAGTTTTAAGTACATGTGAACGGTGGCAATGCCAAATGGAGGCAAAGGGATGCCACCCTGAAAATTGTCTGCCTCCCCTAAAATTTTAATTTAAAAAGTTCAGTAAAAGTTACATCTCCCAGAATATGATTTATTCAGTTACTAGGCAACCATACATATAGAAAACCCATCCAACAAAATATTATCCCTGTTGTCTCTGCAGTCATTTGTAGTATGTATTATTAAAACTTCAAAACTGCTCAGTCAAGTTGAAGCCAGTGCACGAGTCCAGCAAAAAAATTAAATTGGAACCATGGAAACTACTAAAGAAAGTGTCTATTTTATCAAACAAAACTATTTAATAACTTATTAGTGCACTTCCTTGTTCTTTACATTTGTGTTATAATTTATGATATTGTTCCAACTGTTCCATGGAATTATGTTTAAGTTTTAAAATGTTCAATGAGTTTAATAAATTCATGTTAGTTAATTAATTTGCAGAGTCAGTGTGATACCTCAATGAAAAAATGCACTGAACCGATAAATAACTTTTACAACAGAAAAGTGTTTGTAATATTAATGAAAACATTCCAGAGCCAAATAATCGTTCTTTCATAAAACTACTTAGATTTAATTCCATAAGTTTCCTTCCACTTATTAAAAAAATATATATATTTCGGTTTCCTCAAGCCTATCTCAGTATCTGTCTACCAGTACCACATTACTAGTAGGCAGTAACAACCTTTCACCTCACCATTTTCACAATTCTGAAGTTCGCAGTGAACGTGATTTACTTTTATTTGACGATTTGTAATACATTTAATTTTGACAGGTTATTATATTAAATTAAATTCTTAATTAAAGGCTTCATGAAAATTAATATCAATAAAAAAAAATAGTAATAGTATCACTATCAGGGTCCACCTGTACTACTACTAGTCTATAGCGTAGTTTATATAGGTCGGCACAGTATTAATATTAGTATTACGAATTATAACAGGTGTATTATAATCACAGTAAAACTGACAAACATACTAACAAAACTTACCCTTATTTTTTTTAACGTGAATATAGAAGTTTAAACTCCTCTGTCCAGTCAGTATCAGTCACGAGATCACACATTAGACGTCATTGTCAATATACTTACGAGATAGGTGACGCTCTTGGAAATTTTTGACATACAGTTGTAAATATCCAAATCGAACGCTAATAGACAGTAATTCTGAAGGACCGATTTTCTGATTGTATATTCATCATTAGCAGTTTTTTGAAGGAACTTATTCAGACGTTTTCGTTGGCTGTTATTTATATTAATGATATTTTAAAATGTGATTATTCTAATTACAGAAAAAGTTTATATTGTGGAAACAGTTAGTTAATGTAGCTGATTATGCATTTCAGATTTCGATGCCTTTGTCATTTGCATTTCGCGACCACTCTGTTAATTAGATAGAAAGAGAGCATTTCTTGTTTGATACATTGATGTAGGGATGCGTGCGCGACAAAAAGATCGGAAGATATTTTTGGGTTTGCGATTCTCAGTATAACGTAACATAATGTTTTGGGACAACAAAGGACTTATTTGTCCATCTCGGCTATCCCATCCTATAAACTAAATTAAAAAATATTATATAAATAAATCCTAAAAAATTCTTAAAGCCAGTCCTTATCAATTATATACTTATTAAGCTTTCTCGTAAATTTACTTCCTCCTCTAACTCTTTTTTTTTTCAAGAGAAAACAATTTGAGAGATTTCAAACGCTCCATCCCAGACACCATTCTAACAACCCGTTCCAACAATTCAATGTCCTTCCTAAAGTAAGAAGCCCAAGACTGAATACAATACTCCAAATGTGGCCTAATCAGTGACCTATACAATGAAATTATAACCTACTTAGACTTGTATTCAATGTTTCTGTACATAGAACCTAAAATCCTATTTGTCCTATCACTAGCAACAGCACAGTGCTTGGATGGCTTAAGATACTGATTAACCATTATACCAAGTTTCTGTTACGTCTCCGTTCGTTAATTGATTTTTTTGTAACTTCGTTCCGACGAAAATTTAGCGACACAAGTCCTTTCTTAATAAAACTGGTTTATTCTTTCCGAATATAACTTTACGATACACTTAATTTCAACAATCACGCTAAAACAAACGCTATAACAACGAACGTGCTCAACTTCAATAATACTCTCTGACTGCAGATAAATTACTCACTGTCTACACTCATTGTTGTCACGTTGTGAGCGTCTTATATATATACCAGACAAACATATATCTAGTAAATGCTAGGGCATTCATGAAAGAACAAGATATTCTAGAAACGTGGCGTGACACTAGTCACGTGACCTCGCTGACGCAACAGTTCCTTTCTTTCATGACACTGTTAAGGTTATTGCTATCCAAATTGTACTTAAATTCAAATTACGATTACCCACATGCGTCATCTTGCATTTATTTTAATTAAACCCATCTGTCATTTATTTGTCCAACTCACTAAATAATCGAAATTCTTTTGTAAATCGGCAGCATCCTCTTCACAGCTAGCAACACCCAAGGCCTTAATATCATCTGCGAATGGAAATAATTTATTGACCATTCCTTTATCTATGTCATATAAGTAAATCAAAATGAGCAAAGGTCCTAAGACTGAGCCGCAAAGTACTCCCACTTGTAACATTAATCCATTCTGACTGAACTCCATTCATAACAACCCTCTGCTTTCTTCCATCCAGCCATTCTTCTATCCAGTTTGCTAATTTATTACCCATGCTATAGAGATAATTTTTACAAGCCTTTTATGTGACACCTTGTCAAATTCTTTCTAAAAATCCAGACACACTCAATATACACCCTTACCCTCATCTACATAAGCAGTAACCTTTTCAAAGAAAGTCAAAAGATTTGTAAGGCAAGCTTTTCCCTTAGTGAAACCATGTTAACTATCTAATAGAATTCTAAACTTTGTTAAATGGCTTTGCAAAGCATCTTTTATCAGACTTTCCAAAACTTTCCCCACAACTGATGTAAGACCAATGGGTCTATCATTACTGGGAAAACTTTACCACCTCCCTTGAAAAGAGGAGTGAAATTAGCTAACTTCAAATCCGTTGGCATCTGCCAACTATTGAAGGATTTACAATATACATTAGCAAGTAGTTCACATATCCAATCCTTACTCATTCAAAACCCTTGGGGAAATATTATCTGGTCCAGGAACCGTATCATTCTTTAAACTTTCCTATTTTTTTTTAAAGCTCAGTACTAATGTAGTCATCTTGTTCGAACTTGTTTCCATCTTTTAACTGTTCAAGATGTGGAATACTGCTAAAATCTTCATTAGTGCAAACTAAGAAAAAGTAGAATTTAATAACCCAGTCATCTCATAATCATCAGATATGAGCATTCCTTTATCATCCCACATGGGCCCTACCCCCATTCTAATATTATATTTACCTTAATTGTATTTAAAGAAATCCTTATTGTTAATTTTACATTTTCAGCCAATCTTTTTTCGTACATTCTTTTTGATGTCCTAATTTCCTGTTTGACCAACTTTCTTGATCTTCTATAATCTTGTCAATCTCCCGTCATACCAGTGTATTTAAATTTCTTAAATTTATGATGCTCTTCTTTAATTTTATCTCTTATGCTGATTGTGAGCTAAGTTGGGTTTTACTTGCAGTCACCCTTTTCTTTCTATAAGGAATATGTTTATCTTATCTTTAAAAAATTTCCACATTTGATCAGTGTTTCCAAATAACTCAGCTGCCCAATTCACAACAAATAATTCTTGTCGCATCCCTTCAAAATTTGCTTTTTTAAAAAAATTTGTAACCAAACTCATTATTCCTTATCTCCATATGCAGCAAGACATCAAACCTAATAGAGCAATAATCACTTGCATCGAGATGTTCCCCAATTTCGACCCTCTCAATCATTTCTGTAGTTGAAGCTAACAATAAATATAAAATAGCATTGTTTCCAGTAGGTTCCTTGACCAATTGGCGAAGAAAACTATCTTGAACAATATATCTTGAATAATATATGTTGTAAGCTATATTTTCAATGCAATAGTTTAGCTGTTTGCTAGAGAGAGCTGTTAATTATGATACTTATGCAATACCTAGAAAGTTCATAATCTAGAAATTTCGTGGGATTTGAGACACAATAGTACATTATAAATACGAGTAATCAGTGTGAGAAGATTCAATGATAATTCAATGACATATTTAATCAATGATTCAGTTCAGTGTTTGTAGTGAGGTTTGTTGCGTCTATTAAGATAGTCGATTATTTAGTAAGAACATTTTGTAAATAAGTTGATTTGTAAGGTAGGCGTACCATTAATCTAAGAATTTCTATCACAGGCAACAGTGTGGAACATAATAAATAAGGATCTCCATCTGGAAATGTGAAACAAATCACAAGTGCATGAATTGTTTTCATGACCTATTCATGCAACCAATCAAATAGGTCAAGCAGCTAAAGGATGAAATTGGTATTTGTGCTATTCTCTACAAAGACATGTCACTCAAGACATTGGATGAAGCGCCTATGGGTTTCTGTGTTGCCACACTTTTGAAATATCATCCTTGTAGTCCAGGGTTTATTTTAACGTGCAGTAGACCCATACTTGTGCAGTACTAAAATTTATAATAAAAACTCCAATGTCATTTAAAGCCAATGCATGACCATGATACTGAAAAGCAAAAGTACCTTTATTTACTGTTTATATGACAAGAAGTATATTTTCAATTTTACATATGCTAATTAGAACTTTGTTTTAAAATTTTTGCCAAATACTAAGATGGTTAAAACTTAAAACACTGTGTTTATATGACAAGAAATATATTTTTAGTCGTACCTATGTTGAATAGTACTTTAGTTTACATTTTGTGTCAAATACTACAATACTACATGAGCTTACATGGTAAAGAATGGTTAAAAGACTTAAACACTCTTAAATGCAAAACTATGCTGAATTGTACTTTAATTTACATTTTATGTAAAACACGACATGGTAAAATATGGCTAAAATAGTAAAACTTTCATAAATTCAAGATTTGCAAATAATGCCAAGTTGTATCTTGCATATAATCTAAAAACAAATGCTTCTCAGACTCAGATAATCTCAAACACTGGGTCATGGCACCTGCCTCAAAGATTTGTGCAGTTCTAAAATTTCCTTAAAATAAACCATGCCTTGTACACTAAATGGTTCATTGAAAGTCTACAGGAAGGATAGCTGTTCTTTGGAAATGATTGCCTTACAACATAGCATTTTAAAGGGAAATTATGCTGTTTTTTTCTTTGTTGATTTTTGCACAAAGCTACTCAAGGGTTATCTGTGCTAGCCATCCATAATTTGGAAGTGATAGACTTGGGGGTTATGTAGCTAATCAACACCACCCACTGTCAACTCTTGAGCTACTCTTTACCAAGAAACAGTGGAAATGACCATCACATTATAATACCCTTGCCTGAAAGGCAGTGGTGTGTTCAGTGGTGTGGTTCAAACCCACAACCAACAGATTATGAGTCAAGTGCCCTAACCATCAGGCCATACCAGGTCTACAACACTGCAGGGCTGTTATCAACATGTATGACTATCATTGGTGGGGCCATTAGAGCTTCTGTCACCATTTTTTCTGGTGCTGGTAAAGTGTCAGTGGATATTTCATGCCTGTCTTCCTGACAATTAGCTATCCCTCAACATAACTTTAACTCTGAGTAGTTATTTCTGGGTTTTGGGATGTACTGGTCTTGCCAGAGATGAGCACACATCTAATGTCATCTGGTGGTAATCAAACATCTCTTGACTGGAATGGATACCTCAGGAAAGGCTCCTAGTACCTTAAGGTCTGTCACAATGCATATTATACTACTGATAAAGTGTCATTGGCCACTGTGGCTCAACCAGCCTTGAGTTGGTAATCTGTATTGGACTCTCTGAGGTTGCAGTTCATGTTTTTTTAGTAAGGGCTTGGACTCGTGGATGGATCCATGACTGACTGTGACTGCTAAACCCTGGGAGACTTCATATCCACTCAAACAACTGTGAGATCTCTTACAACAACATATCTTAAAATAGATAATGTTATGTTATTAATTATTACATAAAAGTCTGAATGGTAAATGACTTAAATGAAAATTATAATAATTACAATTCACTTCCATAATCTTTTTTACACCCTAACTTGTTGTCCGAAAAAAGTGATAACATACATACAGTATCTAGACAACTACCCTGTCACTTATATCTCAACTGGTCTGATAAGCTCTGGTATTGGGTGAAAAGACTCATCAGCATTAGATATGTCAGATGTAGTGTGGTTGACATATTCTCCTTTACTTTCACTCATGGGTTCTTAGAATTTCATGTGTCAACTAGCAACATGTCTTTAACTATGGGCTCTGTGAATATGAATCAGTTTCAGGAGTATTTGGGTCATTGGAAAAGTCCACCTCCAACAAAAATTCTTCATTATACTAGCTCACTACATATACCTTCCGCACTGAAGTGTCAGAAGAATACTTTGAGTTTTAGGCCATACCAAGAATTGAAGAACAAAATAATTTTAGAATGGTCAAGAAATCTATCTTAAATCACAAATGTCTGTGTTGAATATTTAAAGTCAAATAAATTCCAGTTAGTCAGGAAGTCAGCCAGGTGTGTAGGTTGTAAAAAGGATCATAACTTTCCATTCACAGTTGATATTGTTGCGTCATCGAGATCATGTGATTCTCACGCTCTCTCCTTTCTTGAATTATCCTGTAATTTGGCGAATGTTCTA
>NW_013669010.1:0-14799 GCF_000517525.1 Limulus polyphemus
TGTTACGAAAAATTAACAAAAAAAACTTGGAAGTTCAGTTATCTCTCAATAGATGGAGAAAAATACTGGGAAGTTCAGTTATCTCTCGATAGATGGAGAAAAATACTGGGAAGTTCAATTATCTCTAAATAGATGGAGAAAAAATACTTGGAAATTCAGTTATATCTAAATAGATGGAGAAAAAATACTTGGAAGTTCAGTTATATCTAAATAGATGGAGAAAAAATACTTGGAAGTTCAGTTATATCTAAATAGATGGAGAAAAAATACTTGGAAGTTAAGTTATCAGAGGCGACTGCAGGAATGAACTCTCATTGCAGGTACTTACACAAAAAGCGCTTTGATATCCAAAGTCACAAAACGTTGCCGAATTTTTTATTTCACTGATTTTCTTAAAACTTATATTACTGTCAGATGTAAAAATCAGATTGGACAAATTTGGACATTTTTACTTACACTTATTTTAATTTTTTTTACAGAGTAAGTTTATCTACTATCTATGATATTTCCATATAAATAATTATATTTTAGCTCATTTGTGGCACAGTGCAGCGGTGGGCCGGATGAACTGACCTCGCGGGCCATTGTTTGGTGACCCCTGATTTAGGGCATAGCTACACAATGGGCTATTTGCGTTCTGTCCACCGCAGGGAAAATCGAGTACTATCCAAGATCAAGAAAAATGAAAAACCACACTGCCAGATCACAACAGACTTGCTTCAGTATTCCATGAAACTTAGATTACCTACATCAATAATCATTCTTCCTGGAATAAGTATGACTCCACCCCAGGAGTGCATGCTACAGAAACAGGACCAAGCAAGTATAATTCTATGGAACAGGCAATGTATCAGAATCCTTACAATCACTACTGGGGATGATAAAGCAAACCCTGAAGGTTTTATTACTCTGTCCTTTAAGATCTGTTTGATTTTAATGCTGGCAACGTCCCTATTGATTTGAAGAACCTTGCATTGTGGATGTTTCTTGAATTTCATCAGTTGTGTTTATATAATGAAAACGAGTTTTATAATAATCAGGCAGTCATCATGGTCAGAAAAGATTATGTGCACAATACTCAGTCGAGAAGCTGTACGTGTTTGGTAAAATACGAAATATCTTAAATGAACCAGCTGCTCGTCTTGTTTCATTCACTTTTCTTCCTATGATTATTTTTAATTCATTGCTGAAAAGATATCTCTGGAATGAATTTCTACCTAAATCCTAACCAAAAAAAAAAAAAGTGCATATTGGTCATTTTTGGTCAGAAAGATAACTTTTAAATAGCCAAACACACACATCTGTAGTTCCGTAATAATATAATTATGTAGACCATTTTAATGTTGAATGTGTCAAACACTTTTAAGTCAACAAAACCACCTACAGTAATTAGAACAGTGTCGCATTAGATAAAATCTTGAAAAAATATTAAACAATACTTTTTTGAAAAACCATACCGATCTAATGAAATTTTATTCTGAATTTAACAAAAGAAAAAGTAACTAGTCTTTAATTAAGGCTTCAGATAGCTTGACGAAATTTTATATAACAGAACTTGCATAAATATCTAAATTTTTGGTAAGATGTTTTGCTATAATAATAACGTATACCCCTGTCTGTAAGAATACCTGTTTTATAAAACAAGGAAAAAAAAACATCAAATATATGTAACCTGTAAGTAGAAAATATCATTGCAAAGAATACGTAATACAGACCCTTCTTGATTTTTCGCATAGGTTGTTAAAGCTTATTTATTTTTAAAGTGTAAGTTTACCCAAAGTAGTAATTGCAAATATCTAAATCACTGTGTGTTTAGTCATATTAAGTTTTGTTTAGCGAAAATAAAATAATATATATATATATTTATAATTATGTTATAATTCTATTTCAATTGTAAATTTGTGATATTTTTTGCCACCTTTTGCAAGTCCAATTCAACCCATCTTTGTTTACCGGGAAAACGAGGCTTAGTAGCCGTAGTAACTTGTATAAAGTGTGTGTTGTTGATAATTTCAGGTAATAGTATTTCTAGTAATATTAATATTATGTGAGGTTATCCAGAACTTGTGGAAGAAAATAAACAACTACACGTGTTATTTTCAGTCCATTCGTTTTAAATTTGAAACAAATTTAATAATTGTAACTGTAGTATCAGTAAAAGTGACCATAACATTCGAGTTCAAATATAGTTATGATAATACTAAAGGTTAGCGGTAGGTTAGGCTTAACACTTAATGTAGAAGATTGTTACGAATGGTTGATATTACGCTAGATATATCGCAAAGCTGTAACATACAGAGGCTATAAAGATATCAAATTATCATAAAGAAAATAAATAGTTCATTATGTATTAACTCTAATTAAGGCAGGGATTAAATTGACCTACAGGCTACAGTGAAATAATAAGACTCAGAATTTAAGTAATGGGCTATAAAAATAATATTAATACTAAAAATAGAATTAGCATTACTATCACTAATACATAGTCATGATACTGTCAGATTATTGATACTTTGTTGGACTTATCAGTATTATTACTAGTACTAGTTCTGCTAATAGTAATAGA
Source organism: Limulus polyphemus (assembly GCF_000517525.1). Lineage (NCBI taxonomy): Eukaryota > Metazoa > Arthropoda > Merostomata > Xiphosura > Limulidae > Limulus > Limulus polyphemus. Next base: position 2,567 of record NW_013669010.1, read on the forward strand.
GCTACGTTGGAGTAATGGAAGATTAACGTTACAACTTAAGTTACAAAACAGTAGCCTGAGTAGGAAAGTTGTGGGTTTGGTTAAAAAAGAAACTAATAAATATAAGTGTATTACAAGAAATGTTTGATAATGTTAAAACTAAAAAGTAACTGCAACTTGCAAGGATTATTTAAGTTTAAGTAGGTTAAAGCTAAGCAAAATGTTAAAATAGGGATTTTACCATAAAAAATGCTGATAAGATTTTATTTTTAGTTGAATATTATCTTCTTTTTTTTTAGAGCTGGGTGATTAGTGAAATATATTAATTGATTACTTTCCAGTCTCATTAACTGATTACATTTAACTAATCAATTACTCTCTCATTGGACATGGATAGCTGGAATAATCAGAACAGTGATAATTGGAAACACTGATTTTGATCAGTTGAGTGTTTTTGTGAGCTGTGACACAAACTGATTCAGCTGAACAACCTCAAAGTAATCAAAAATAACAGTGAAAACTCTTAATAGTAGTACTTTAATTATTTGGATTGTTTGAATAGTCAAAAACAGTAATACTAATAATTGGAAACAATAATTTAAATTAGTTTATTAGTATGATTTTAATGGGTTTAATCATAATTTTGATTACTTAATTATTTTAGTGATATTAATTGACATAATTGTAATCGATAATTGTGTTAATCACCCAGCTTTACTATTTTCACACGAGAAGATGTGAGCATTTTTCCTGAGCCCCAAGTATTCTATGAGAAATATTGCAACTGCCCTGGATGTATTGTAGAAATAATCCCTTTGTGGTAGGTAAAAAAGATTTAATATGAAGCAGTAGGATCAGATAAGGTTTCCCCCAGAGTTTTAAAGAATGTCAAAGATCAGATATATTACCTCTGTTTCATTTTCAATGGTTTAATAGACCGTGGACATGTGCCTGAATATTGAACTGTTGGTATATTTATTAGGAGTGACGAGCGTTGCCCTGGAAACATTTGGCCAGTTACTTTTTTTTTCTTTTTTCTGTTACAGGAAAATTCTAAGAGAGGATTGTAAACCTAAAGGTTTTGTAAAATCATTTAATAAAATATAATAAAAGGAACATTTTATCTTAACCTTTTTTGAGGATGTTATTTGATATCTTGATCCTTGATGGTGGAAATGGTGTGAATTTGGTGTATTTAAATTTTCAGAAAGCTTTTAATTAATAAGGTGCATACAGAAGATTAGCTTAGGAAATCAAGTCTGTACATGTTTGGGAATAACTAGATTGTAAAGTGACTTGTTGAGAGAGCAAAAAGTTATTATCAACGAAGTTCATATAAATTTGACCTTTGATACTAGCAGTGAACCTCAGGGGTCAGTGCTTGGGCCTTTGTTTTTTAATTGCATTAAAGTTATCAATAGGGGCAAAATTAGTAAAGTAAGCTTACAACATGAAACAAGGGATGCTAGATTCCATTTCATCTATTAAACATTTTAACTTTAAAAAAAGTTTTCACATGTTTAAACATTATTATAGCAATCTTAAAAAAATCACTGAGAAAGTACCATTATTTTGTTATACAAAATACCATGTATTTCTGTAAATATTATAAATAAGTAAAAACAGCAAAGTCTCATGAAAAATAATTGAAGATCTGGTATGATAATGGCCTGTTTTTTTAAGACATTGAGGAATAATCACATTATTATTGAAATGATAGGCTAGTGTTTGTGTGTCCCCCAGGATGCTTCATTTTCATATGATTTAATATTGTTCTCAGAGAAGTGTTAAAAAATTATGAATTTTCAAATGAATTAGCGATCTTGCTACAAAAAAGTACTGAAACAAGAATTAAAACCACAATCACAAATTTATAAAATTTAATCCCTGCTTTGGTAGCTTTATACACTTATCTGTAGGCCAGATATCATAGAAATAAAGGATATCAATGTATTGGAGATAGATCAGAGGAGGGCTAATAGGATGATTTGGGGAATGGAAGGGTTTTCTTAAAGGGATGAGCTAAGTCCTCTTATCTTCTGTTAAGAAGTATAAGAGCTAAGAGATGATATCATTTCTTTTTTGTTATATCCCAAAGATGATAAGATGAGGGATACAAGAATTTGATAGTTGAAAAGGGTAGGCTAGGCTCCAGTTAAGAATTTTTTTTCCCCAGCAGAGTAATTCACTCATAGAATGCATTGCTCTCAGGTGGTGTAGAGGCAAACGCTTTAAAAGAGAGAGGAGAATTGATGATTTCCAGAAAATACAGGGCTAGTTGAAGTATTTATTTTCTCAAAAGTAAGAGCACAAAAACACTTTTAAGGACCATGTTGTGCTCCTTTATTGTGGGTGCAAATGGCCTAGTTGCCTTGCATGAAAAAAATGCCAACCAATCTTTGTTGTCTATATGTTGTACTTTCCAGTTTGTGGGTGATGACTCAACTGAGTAGCCAGGGAATTTCCAAGGGCCAACATGCTCAATTGAAGGGAGAAGTTAGTGTTATAATATATTTCTGTAAAGTTTAGTAGTACTATTATATATATTGTAAGATCATTATAAATAATTTTAAGATATGCATATATCTTTGTTTTGCTGTGTGACCCACTGGTAGGTCACAGACCCACAGTTACAACTTACAAAGGACAGTTCATGAACACTGGACAAATGACATCAGGAATGTCGAGAGCCAGCACGGGCCCCGGGGCAAACATCCTCACTGGGCCCCCTTTCTCTCTCTCTTTTTTAACATTTTCAAGAATTTATTAATAAGAAGATCCTAAATTAGGATAACAACGAGCTCATAAACCAGACAAAATCATAGCAGCAGCCATTTTTTATCTCACAGTATAAGCGTAATGGAAGCCTTATTATTTATCTTTTAATTAAACAAAAAAAACTTTAAAAGGTAAAAACTGACAAAATAAAAATGATTAAAAACAGAAAATAATAGTAATTTGGAAAAACAATTCACATTTTTACCATTGAAAATGTGTATAATATTTTATACATATAATGGCTGGACATGGTCTAGTGGGTGGCTTATTGGGCTGGGGATTGGAAGATCCAAGGTTTGAGCTTTGATATGACACTGAGCATTTTACATAGAGGTGTTACAACCGTGATAGTCATTTCTGCTGTTTGGTTATGTGTGGCCAGGAAGGTGGTGGGTGCTGTTGACTGGTTACATTTTCTCAGATCACTAGTTCTAAAGTAAGGATAGTTATACCAACATACATATAACTGATGTTTTTTTTATAAATGTAGATTTATTTATTTAGAATGAAGATAGCAGTTGAAGGATGTGCTCATGGGGAGCTTGATAAGATATATGAAACAATAAGTTACATAGAGCAACAAAATGGAATAAAGGTAAGAACTGCCTTTAATTTAACTGATAAAGGTGATGAAAAAAGGCATACATAACAAGGATTCTAAAAAAATATTCTAATAAGGCTTGAATTTTCACCTGTGTTACTTGTTAGAGATATTAGTTAAGGTATAAGTGTTATAAATTCCTGGTGTAACATGAAGCCCAATCTGTATGTAATTCTGGATTTCATTTTTGTTATTAGTAGGATTCAGACCAGGAAATATCCACAATATATATATATATATATATATATTTACAAACAATAAAGCACAAACAACAAAGAACCATTTAGTCCTTCAAGGCTGTCCATTTACACTATATTTACATTAAAGAAGAGTATAGAGTAAAACCTACTCTTTTTACTTTAAAGAAAATTAACATTTCTCCCTCATAAAATCTTGCGAGGTGCTGGATTCAATTATTACCAATGGCAACCCATAAGCTATTCAGCTTGTTGAAAAGACATTTAACTTGTTTCTAGCTTATCTCTTGTAAATTTATCCATCCAGAACTGACATCTTTTATGATAACTAAAACATTCCAGTTTTTATCTTTCATCTAATTATGGATATATATTTTTAATTTAACTGTCCATCTTGAATGTGACAGTTGACTTTACTGGACCTCATGACTACATTTTTTGTGCACTCGGATCTAGTGTTACCTTATTTTTATTGCTTTTTTTTGTGATAAATGCTGATTAAATACCCTTTATAACTGTGTTGCCTTTTTTGGAGGTTTTAAGGTTTTCCTTGAAATTATTTCATTGTAATCAGCTAATAATTTAGTGGTCAGGGCATTCATGTCACTGACCAGTCCAAGCATATTTTTTTCAAGTTGTAGTAAGATTCATGCTTCAGAGAAAATGAATATGGCAGTAGAACAGTTTTAGGACTGAGCTGTGATGGGATCATGAGGGGAAACAAAGTTTGATAATCAAAACGAAGATAGTTGTAAGGATGAAGAACATTTTATTTACAATAGTAGAATGTCTTGGGATATGCTTATCCACCATCAGTAAAGTCTGGAAACAAGGTTTATTGATATATATATTTACGAACAAATTAAGTAAAATCAGATTAAGGTTCAAGAACATGAAGCTTAGAAAACATTGAAAAGGAATAAGCAGTGATATAAACACATAAGCTGTAAAGCAAACTAAGGAATACAACAAAAAGATTGATATTAGTGTGGAATTAACTGTAAAGTAAACATGTTTATATGTGAAAAACACAAAATTATAAATATAATACTGATACATTAGTTGCGAATTAGGATACGTGAAATATTTGTGGTCGTTTGTTAATATACTAATTAAAACAATTTTAGTTGGAAGTATGTCTGTAAATCACTCATATTAGGGTTGTATGTCTTCAGGAATTAGAAAGCTTTATTAAAGTTCAAGATCTTTAGGTCCAGATGTAATAATGGTAAAGTCATTAATCTGTGGTTTTTTTCATATGATCCATTTTTTTTGAGTGACAGGGTTTTAGTAGGTAAAAACCAATTCTATTGAGTATCTTGAGTTGCTCATAGACTGTTTTTCAATTGGCATTGAGTTTTCAATAACTACATGTCTGTTTGTATCTGAGCTTTGAGCCAAGAAGTGTTCGTAGTTGGTTCTTATTCTCGTAGAACTTTTTAATTTGGAAGGCTTTAGAAGTAAGTCTGAGCTAAGATTTTGAGGATTCTCACACATATAAGTAATTTGTCACATGAATGTCCAGCTAGATGTAAATTGGCAAAAGTGAGTCGATGCAGACAATTAATGATTACCACTAGCAACTATGTTAATCATTAGCTAAAGTCTTGTAGTTACTAACGTTTTTTTTTTATTTTAGAGAAATCTTTTATTCAAAATCACAGCTTCTGTAAATCTGTAAATTCAGATGTCATCAAATATTTTCCAATTTTCTAATTAGTGCATCCATTAAATTAGTTAATTTTGTATGTGTACAGGTTGACCTTTTAATCATATGCGGAGATTTTCAAGCTGTGAGAAACCGTAGCGACTTGGAATGTATGGCTGTTCCGCCCTGCTACAGGAAGTTGAACACATTTTACAAGTAAGTTCTGAAATTATTTGAATTTACATTTTGAGGGATAAAAAAAACTACTTTGGTACCACATGACTTTATGTGAATGGTGAAATGCAAGGTCGAAAACTTAAATTAAATATTCTTACGTTAAAATAATACTCAACCTAAACAGCCCTCAAATTCACTTACTTGCTGGTAAAAATTCCTTTCTAACTTCGAATAAAACGTGTTAACTTTTCAAGTTATTTCAGTTTTTAAGTGGGATTTTTTCTTCTATTTTTCAAGCATATTTTGGAGCTAATTGATATCACATAGTAGAAATTGAAACAGATTATTATTATTAATTTTTTTATGTGAAATATTTGATTTTTTGTGTGACATTACATCACAGTAAGGCTGATAATAATTATAGAAATTTTCTTTTGTGGCCCTTTATGAGTTTCCATTAAGTAGAACATAATAGTGTCTTATCGTTCCTTATGTGCTGCACATCACTGCTAATGAAGCATTTTATTTAATGCCAAGTCTCTCAGGGTTTCTGGGCATGCAAATGCCTTGCTGAGAATGCTGTTTATATCAGTCAGTTATCATGGTATAAATGCTGTATGCCAGTAAAGCATGGTATGTAGATTGTATGACACTATAATAAGACAGATAATACAGTGTGAAAGTAAAGAAGGATTTGTTAAAAACAATTGTTAATGTTTCAAAGGTTCGTCTTCCAGTAAGATGCCTTAAGGTTTCGTGAATATAAGGAGTACCGTGATAATCGATGGTTTAGCCTTGACTGTAACTATAGTGAAACGGGAAAGCCATATCGATGGATATTATTTCATTAAAGTTCACATTCTAAGGTTGTTGATTTCAGTAGGATTCTAATGAACCATGTTCCACTGTCCTCTATAGAAAGTTAGAAGTTACCAGATTGTTACAAGTTGATGCTACCAAGATCACTGCATTCAAAAGCACCTTGTCATCTCCATAGCTTTTCGTGACAGAATGTCTAAATATTAAGACAAGTTTAAAGAAACTATGCCAAAGATTCTAATTGTTTGGATCTCATCTATATATAAAAGAGTAAATGGTGAACCTGTTGCTTGTGTTGTGACAGTTGGGCTAGTACATTGCTGGTTTATCTCTGAAGTAGTGAAAGTCTTTCTTTGTTCAGTTTCAATTCATGTGCCGTCAACAAAATGTGTTACTCGGAATTTTCAAATGTCCTTTATGATCCACTCTCCCAAATTCCATGTGACTTATGGTGCACGTTGCCATGCATATCACTTATCCATAATATTCCACTCTCCCAAATTCCATGTGACTTATGGTGCACGTTGCCATGCATATCACTTATCCATAATATTCCACTCTCCCAAATTCCATGTGACTTATGGTGCACGTTGCCATTCATATCACTTATCCACAATATTCCACTCTCCCAAATTCCATGTGACTTATGGTGCACATATCAGTGAATCTCAAATAACCTCTGCTTTTCCACAACGAGTTACATCTTTTGCTACTATACTTCCTTCTGATGACTGTTTCCACCATTGTAATCAGGCTTTCTGTGTCTTTGTTGGAGCCCTTACTTATGCAACTTACCTGTAGTGTGTCGATGCATTCTCAGTATTGATAAATCCATGTATTCCTGCCATTGTATACTAGTATTACTGGTGAGTATACCATTTGTGGTGATACTTGATTTGCGTACCACTCACAATTGTTTTGTGTTCGATGATGATTTGTTTTTGCTCGGGCCTCATCTCCTTCCGTGTCTGCAGAACTGGTTTTGTCTGCTCCAGTGTTAGTCCTAATCTGGAACACTTTTGCTGTTACGTATGCTCTACATTTTCAACATTTAACCTATTGCTGTTATGTTTGAGGGTGCTTGTGTTATGTGCGATGATTTCTGTACTTGGATTTTTATTTCTCCAACTGTCTCGTGAATCTCGGGTTGGTGATAGTTTTTCAAAACCAGTTCTGTATTCATATTGCATGCTGTAATTTGGCTTGTTTTGTGATTTTATTTTTCTGCACCATTATTATTTTTCTCATTCTTTCACTCAGGATCATGGCAGGTACTTTGACTTATCTCTTGGTCTCCCTGCTGTTCTTCATATTATCACATAGCTCTTATGTTCCTTTGACAATTTTACCCACTGGACGATGTTGCGAGGTACTCGTCTATTAATCAGGTGACTTCCGTAGACATAGATGTATATGTATCTTTGAAAAAAAACAACAACAAGCGAAAACGGGAAATTTCTTCAGTCTCATTTGTTATCTTGATTTTCCTCATTACGAAGTGAAACCTACGTGGATTTTATGACAGTCCCTACCTAAGAGTTGGGCTGCGTGAGATGGTCACTATTGTTCTTTTCTGTGCATTTTTTCCAAGAATGGAATTTTTTAAATGTAATCTTCATTGGTTGTTTATATCTTAAGGATCTTACTCCATCAATGTTATAATAAATGACTACTACTTCTGAGTAAAGTGAATACAATATTAGGGCATGATATGTGTAATATTTTTCTATTCCATTTTTTTTTCCACAGTTTGGTATAAAAACAACAACAATGAATTTATACTCATCAGTTTTATTCAGCTGTATTCTATCAAATTTTACTGCAATATTTTTCAAAATTAACCAAAATAGGTTTTGAATTTTTGAGCATTACACACTGTTTTTGTTATCTTACCCTTTCTTCATCTATTAGCCCCTAAAGTGGGAAATAAAAACTAATGTTCGGTAGATAGTTCACAAAAAAAAAAGGTTAAAACATTCAGAATCAATTTTATTTGAATCTTTCAAACAGTTTTCAATAAGAATATTACAAACTCAATTTAGAGCTTATATTAACATAAATTAACTGAAAAATTATTTTTTCCTATTAGCAGTGAAACAATTTTTTTTGTTTTTTCTTCCCTTCTAATAATAAACTAAATTGCACTGGTTTATGCATGCAAGGTTTTTTTTTGTCCTTTCAAACTACAAACACTTTGCTTGCATTTTTTTCTCTTCCTAAGTTAAAGTATTTACAGTGTAATATGAATAGAAAGCTTCACCGTCTTCTTTATTTTATTTTTCTTTGTTTGATATATTTTTATTTACATCTCTTTCATATACTTTTTAATTTTTCTTGTGACTATAACAAGTTTTCTATAGAAGAGTACAGTATAGTAAACTGCTTTAATTTAAAGTCTTTTGTCTGTTTATAGTATAGAAAAAAGAGATTGTCATGTTGAAAGTTTGTATTAGTTACTCAAGCACTTGGTTTTATGCTAAGTTTTTATTTGCTGTGCACATGAGAGCGAACGCTTCCTCAACATGTTGCATTGGAACTTGGTATATATTCAAGAAAATAACATACGTTAAGCAGTGAATTGTCACGATGGCACTGATTGTGATTGGTGTAACCTGTTCTAGCAGGGTAGATTTTTTTCTTAGATAACTACTTAGCTAGTTCCTGAACACCACATTCCTTACTAAATTTCAGATATTATTCAGGAGAGAAGAAGGCCCCTCTGCTTACTATTTTTGTGGGAGGAAATCATGAAGCATCAAATTACTTATCTGAACTCCCTTATGGTGGCTGGGTTTGCCCAAACATATATTACATGGGTGAGATATTTTTGTATGCTAAATGGGAAAGTTGTTTTCCTGTTTTACTTTCTTTTTTTTTAGCTTTCTTTGTATCGTTCCTGTTGCTTATACTTTTCACCATTGTATGAAGTCCACTTTGTTTGAATTTTTACATTAACAAATAGATTTTGTTTTGGAAGTTATAACTATACTGTATTAAAATTCTAAACTTAATCATCAAATTATCGGTTTTATTGACATTTAATCGAGAGCCAGATTTTGGCTTAAAATAATATTTAAGACTGTCTTTTGAGGTGGTGTTCCTTCATTTTTTATTATTTATTATCATGTTTATATTTTACATAATATTCCCTCCGTTATTTAGTTTAGCTGTCTCTTGATTTTTTTTAATGCATGTTATCAGCTAACGCTCTTTTAGAATTAATTGTAACATTATTCTCATAGTGAGATGAGACAAAATGGTTGACACTGGGTGGCACTGAGGTCTTTGGCACAGCAACTATGGCCATATGTAAATCAGTCTGTCACTGTAAGTAATTATGTTGACCAGATGTTTTGTCAATAGCCAATAATCACCACATGTTAAAATTGTAATTTTATTGCTTTGTAGCAAATAAAAGAGAACTGAAGACTGATAAGCCAGACACTCGAGAATGTGGAGTTTTCAATTGGATAATACTTGAAGAGCTTATAAGAGTTGTACTTAATCAGAGAGTGTGAAAGTTTTATAGTATTAAGTAGATTTGGTGTTACTTTATGAAATTAGGTCTTTCTTTCTGGTTCTTTTTCCTTACTTCTTGTATCAAGGTTGTATTGTTGAGGTACGGTTGTATGAAGCTCAGTTATGTCTTTTATAAACGTCCCAGCTCATCATTTTGTAATTGTGAAAACTTGTGAAAGTTCTAATGAATATTCTTTTTTTTTTGTTGTTGTTAAGAATCCTGATAATATTAGTTTGGTTATTCTTAGTGTATAATAGAAGATTCATTACAGTCTCAGTGATGAAAGCTACAGAAAAACAATTTGCCACTCAGTTTGTGTTTGCATGACACCTTAAAATGACATATTCTTAGTGTATAATAGAAGATTCATTACAGTCTCAGTGATGAAAGCTACAGAAAAACAATTTGCCACTCAGTTTGTGTTTGCATGACACCTTAAAATGACATATGCATGTGTGAGTCAGTTGTTTCATTTCTTTCTAGTGAAGCAGGAGTTTTAATTGTTATAACTCTATTGACATGTAAATATAACATTATAATTTGGCCTTGAAGGATGACTCAAATAAGAGAGGGTTTATGTCAGAAGTTTTAGCTAAATCATAATTGTTTTAATAAAGCTAGAAAAGTCTAAAGTACACAAATTCTCTGAAAGAAAATTAACAATGAAGGAGTTAGTTTACTGAGAGTTTTATAGGTAGTAAGTGGAAGTTTTCTTTGGAACTCTTATAAACCTTAGTAGTTCTAATGAATAAATAATGGTTACAGAAAGTGACGTACAGTCTCTAAATGTCATTTCATGTTCCACGTTTTTAATGAGCCTAAGTGCAATTTTACTATTGGTATGGAATCTGCTGTGGTTATATAGTACAGAAAGTGACGTACAGTCTCTAAATGTCATTTCATATTCCACATTTTTAATGAGCCTAAGTGCAATTTTACTATTGATATGGAATCTGCTGTGGTTATATAGTACAGAAAGTGATGTACAGTCTCTAAATGTCATTTCATATTCCACGTTTTTAATGAGCCTAAGTGCAATTTTACTGCTGTGGTTATATAGTACTTTATTAGAAATGTGCCACATTGAGAATATATTCTTTTACAGTCAATGGTTTCATAACTTAGGTTTTGCTGGTGTTGTGAACTTTGGAGGCTTGAGGATAGCTGGTCTTTCTGGAATTTACAAAGGTGCAGACTACTTGAAAGGTGAGATCAAAAGTTTAGCTGCTATGTAAACCTAATCTTATATATATTTTGAACTGTGATGTCTGTTCGAGCTTCCATCCGTCTCCCCTTTGGAAAGCTGCTCACGCAAGCAGAGTTTAATTATGACTTTTGAAATGACGGGGAAACAGGCATGAATAATTTTGATGCCAAATTTTATTTCACAAGAGGGATATTATACACTAGATTGCTAGGAATTAATCACACTATCATTCACATTTCAAAATGTGACATAACTTAAAGAATAAAAAATTATTTTTTATTGTGGATTTGTGTCAGAGTGTTTCTGATGTAGTTATTTTGAGAGAGTTATAGACTAACCTAAGATATGGCACATGAGTGATCTAGTGACAATTTAAGTTTTAGTGGAGATTGCTGAATTTAAAGAATAAAGTTTCTTTGTGGTAACATGTACAGATGTGTTAACTATAAAGGATCAAATGCTGAAAATAATGCCACACTTTATAAAAAGAATTTATGAAAGATATAAGCTAAAAAAATGTTTATGAAGGTACACCTAATGCTAGAAAAATTTCAAAGTACCTAGGACTATAAAACAAGTGTATTTGAACTATCGAGTTGATAACAACAATTCAGAGAATTACTACTCTACAATCACATGTTTTTTGTACAGTTTAAATCCTATCTATAAAGTTTGTGTCAAACGCATTTATTTATAAATGTTCCGTAAAATGATAGTAGACTATTTAGAAATACAAGATAAAGAACCAAAGTTTAAATGATTTAAAAAATAAAGATATGCCTGTATGAACAACTGTTATAGTCAAGTGTATAAATTCAAGGTGAAATGCTGAACAAAATATGAACAATTCAGCCAAACATGGCTTATAAATGAATAAGATAGACACTTCTGATTCTAAAGATATAAATTTTCTATTTCCAAATCTAAATATGCCAAATGAGATACATTTTATAGAACATCACTAAATCCATATCACTCTTTCTATATATAGCTAGGCCTAATACAGTAACATTAAATCCATATCACCTTCTATATATATAGCTAGGCTTAATACAGTAACATTAAATCCATATTACTCTTTCAATATATAGCTAGGCTTAATACAGTAACATTAAATCCATATTACTCTTCCTATATATAGCTAGGCCTAATACAGTAACACTAAATCCATATCACTTTCTATATATAGCTAGACCTAATACAGTAACACTAAATACATATCACTTTCTATATATAGCTAGGCTTAATACAGTAACATTAAATCCATATTACTCTTTCTATATATATAGTTAGGCCTAATACAGTAA
>NW_013669010.1:15773-17256 GCF_000517525.1 Limulus polyphemus
CTTATATTATTTCCATGTTTCATAAATAAGTTTCATTTGCACTAGATGGCAAGGCTGGTATAATATTAACAATATATATCACCACTGTATTAAATAGGGGATTATGGTAAGTTTGACACTTTATTTCTGATAGATAGTACTGATACTAGCATATTCAGCTCATATATATATATTCATGTACAGAAAAAAGTGCCTGAAGACCATATTGTGTCTCATGCATTATGTTGTGGGGGGGACAGCCTTTTAGAAACAATGCATCAAAAAGATTGGAAAAAAAATTCCTAATATGATAAATAATTTTTAACTTAAAAAATAAAGTAAATTATTGAAACTCATATGCATTAGGAATAATTAATGCAAGAAAATTTTTTTATATTTTTGTACGAGCTATTTTTGTTTTTCTAGTGTACTGTTTCAGTGCATAACCTCTGAAACATATTACCTGCTTCAGTCTGAATATTTCTAGATTTCTGACATGATAGATACTCCTTTTTGTAGATTCATTGTAGGGTGGGTACTCAAAGTGACCTAGAAAAGAGAGAGAGAACGTTTCTTTACTCAAACGTAATTTATGTGCCGTAGCCTAGAAAGGATGTATTCGTATCTTCTAAATCAGTGTTTCCACAATTGCTCCCCAGAAAATACAGTAACACTAAATCCATATCACTCTTCCTATATTTATGGTAGGCCTAATACAGTAACATTAAATCCATAACACTCTTCCTATATTTATGGTAGGCCTAATACAGTAACATTAAATCTATATCACTATTTTTACACATAGCTATGTGTCACTGCTTTTTGTGAACATCACAGCTTTTTTTTAAGCTGTATGTGTACATATTAATTTCAAAAGTAATAATTAACAACTAATGGTAACCATTACTTCATGGTAGTAACTATAAGTTCATTGTATATTATAGCATTATGTTCAAACATGCTTGCCCTTTCAGTTGTGGGGGCATTATAAAGTTATGGTCAATCCCACTATTTGTTGGTCAAAAAGTAGTGCAAGAGTTGGCGGTGGGTGGTGATGACTAGCTGCCTTCCCTCTAGTCTTACACTACTAAATTAGGGATGGCTAGCGCAGATAGCCCTCATGTAGCTTTGCGCGAAATTCGAAACAAACAAACAAACAATTGTATTTATTTCATTATATGCTATTTTTAAACTTATCATGTAGAGCAGTGGTTTTTAACCTTGTTCAGTTCAAGTACCCTTTTTGAAAGTTTTGAGTATATCACATACTTTTTTAACTATTTCATTTTTAATTATTTTCACATACCCTATAAAAATAGACTGAATTCAAGGCCTAACTATATATATAGAAAGAGTAATATGGATTTAATGTTACTGTATTAAGCCTAGCTATATATAGAAAGTGATATGTATTTAGTGTTACTGTATTAGGTCTAGCTATATATAGAAAGTGATATGGATTTAGTGTTACTGTATTAGGCCTAGCTATATATAGGAAGAGTAA
>NW_013669010.1:18126-27440 GCF_000517525.1 Limulus polyphemus
AACACTCAATAGTGGCAGTTAGGTGTCTCACAAGCTGGGAAACACTCAATAGTGGCAGTTAGGTGTCTCACAAGCTGGGAAACACTCAATAGTGGCAGTTAGGTGTCTCACAAGCTGGGAAACACTCAATAGTGGCAATTAGGTGTCTCACAAGCTGGGAAACACTCAATAGTGGCAGTTAGGTGTCTCACAAGCTGGGAAACACTCAATAGTGGCAGTTAGGTGTCTCACAAGCTGAGAAACACTCGATAGTGGCAGTTAGGTGTCTCACAAGCTGAGAAACACTCGATAGTGGCAGTTAGGTGTCTCACAAGCTGGAAACACTCGATAGTGGCAACTAAGTGTCTCACAAGCTGAGAAACACTCGATAGTGGCAGTTAGGTGTCTCACAAGCTGGGAAACACTTGATAGTAGCTATTAGGTGTCTCACAAGCTGGGAAACACTCGATAGTGGCAACTAGGTGCTCATATAAGGCTATAACTCAACTTTAAGAAATATTTGTAAGCATCATAGAGTTATAGATTGAATGTGTCTGCCCATCCCTGCATACTAAACACTACAGTGTTTAGTGATAAAATCAGTTTCTGAACTGCACCTTGTCTCTTAAATAATCTTATTAAAATATATTTACATTTCCTTGGTAACATTCTAAACAAAATAGAAAACACAGTGATAGCAAGATCAGTTTTTTTTTGTTCTTGAAAAAAAGTTTATGTAGCATGAGGTGATGTGGTCATCTTTTTTTTTCTACATTTTTGAAATCCAAACTAAACTCAGAGACTAACACATTTAAAAATATTCTGAATTTTTAGTCTACGTAGTTTTTTTTAGAACAAGTGGAATTATCTTCTGTTCTCTTAATATATGTCTATACGAAGTGTCCGAAAAGTCTGGAACCAGCGGCACTTCAACAAACATCACAGAATGTGTTCCACAGTTGACCTTGTCAATCAAAAACCAGTTTGGAGATGTATTTTCATTCTCTTTGAACACCGCGAAGCATATTCTCGTCATTGTCAATCGTCTGATGTTCGTTGTTTCAGATGTTTGGGGTCTCTAGTCTTCTCTTTGTACACATGTGTATTAAATTCGGCTACAACTTTCTGCTGGGACTAATCTTTTTTCTGCCACACGGCAGAATTAACTCAACCTTGGACAGCATCGTAACCTGAAATTTAAAAAAGCTGCAAATCACCTATGGTTCCAGACTTTTCGGAAACCCTGAATATATTTATATAGAGAATTTTTTTTTCCCAATATGGGAATGGTTTTGTAAGAGTAAAACATTGATAATTGAAAATATAAATGAAACTGAGAAGATTGGTGATATAATTTTACATTATTTGCATGTTGTTTAGTTTCACATTTCAAGATATGGTAGATGAAAGTTGAAGGTATTTTTAATAAAATACACAAAGCTATTTTAATGAGGTGTCTTATGTAATGATTTTTGTGTTTGTGTTGTTTTTCATTGAACTTAGCTCAAAGAGCCCATTGATATATTTATATCTCATGACTGGCCACGTGGTGTATATAATTATGGAAATAAAGAACGTTTATTGAAAGTGAAGAGGCATTTCCGTGAAGAAATGGAACAAAATAAGTTAGGAAGTAGGCCATCCGAGGAACTGCTCTTGAAACTCCAGCCTCGTTACTGGTTCGCTGCTCACCTTCATTGTAGATTTGCTGCAATTATACCTCATGAGGTATCATTTTTTGTACTTGTTATGCTTATTTAACCTCAAGGCTGGATTTAAATTTTTTCTCTCGTTAGTGTTATGTATTAGTTACAGTTTTTCTAGTAGTAAACAAAAGTTGTTCATTAATAAGTTACAAAAACCCTTAAAACTAGGTATAAATTCTTTATTCAAGCAACTGAAGTGAGACTAAATTTTAAGCATCAATCACTGCGAAACTGCATTTTCTGATTGAGGTCATTACTGAAACTTGACAAAAAATACGTTACTACTTGGAAATATGATAGCTTCATACAGCAAACTTGTCGTAAGGAAAATATTGTTATTATGTGTGTTCAAACATAATTTCTAGGGTGAGTAATGTGATATAATGAGTATCAACATGTTGCACATGTTTATGGCAAGTTATCAGCTAAATGAATGATGTCTCCTATCTTGTCACTCGTGGGAAAATTTGTCTTACCTGAGAATACCACATACACCTACCATTTTGGAAACTACGAAGGTCTTTTTCCTCTTCTTCGGTAGTCCCATAAACAGTCGATGCATCGATGAAAACTGTAATTTGATTTAACTGTTCGCATTGCTTCTAATGACACTGACCTTTTCTCAAATCCTGTCCACTCTTTATAATGTTCATTATTTCAAATTTTCTAATAATTTTTTTTATTATTATATACAGCCCTTGTTATTCTTCCCATTTCTGAAGACGTCATCTTTTAATAAAAAATCTACCTTCAGCATTGGTAATTTCTTACTATTATCACGAAGAACAATTCTTAAATTGTTTCTTGATCTATTTTTTTGATACCAAAATCTCTCGTAAGTTGTTTTTTTTATCATTGTTTTAACAGTAATATTCATTCTTCAAAATGTTCTATATTTTTTGGAAAGGGGGTTTTTGCAATTTTTAAAATTTTACATACCAACCTGCATCCATTAATATTAGTTACTTTTTTTTCATTAATATACACAAAAACTTTCTATAAAATTTTTTGTCACATGTGTAAATACATTTTATTCTTAATGTTTCTTTTTTATTAATTATTTCCACAGTTTTCTCTTGTTTTTAATCTCTTTTTTTTTTCTATTTTTCTCCCTGCCATCATCACATAACATTTAAAATTATACTTAGTTTCTCCCTCCTTATTGTTTTCACACATTCAACCTCCCTCTGTAATCCATTTATTCTTTCTTTAACTTCTTCCCTATGGTTTTCACACATTCAACCTCCCTCTGTAATCCATTTATTCTTTCTTTAACTTCTTCCCTATGGTTTTCACACATTCAACCTCCCTCTGTAATCCATTTATTCTTTCTTTAACTTCTTCCCTATGGTTTTCACACTTATTGAAGGTGAAAAACACTAAGAATTGTGGTGCCATCTATTGGGTTGTAAAGATACTTAAACACTGGCTTTTATGATTCAATATAATTAACTTCCAAGCTTCACAATAGTGTATCAATTCCCCCCATCTTTCCTTACTTTGGGGCCTTTGTTTTTCATTCCTTGAGTAATTGTATTTATTCTCATCTTCCACCTTCCATTTACTTTTATCTCCAGTTTTGGTATTTAAGTCTTGTATAATCATTATTTCTCTTCCTTCGATTCATATAACTTTTTTATATCCTGTACCATTATTTCTATTCATTTTTTATTATATTGCCTTTTCTGTATTCTGTTATCTCTTCCAAATTTTTTTTCCCATCATTACTTTCCATTTCAGTGACATTTTGATTTCAGAGTTCATTTGACCTTTGTTTTCTCTTTAATTCCCTCCACTTCCAGCTATTTAACTGACCATTTAATTATATTTTAATATCTTCTTCTTATTGTGTTTGATTTCTGTTCTGTGTATGTTTCTATAAGCCTAATTATCACATGTTCTCACACACAATTCTAGAATTGTTTTCGTTTACTTTTAATTATTTATCATCTTTTCTTCTTAATCTTTCCACTTTCCTCCAATTTTTTAGCTATTTTCTCTCTCATCTTCTTCATCCTATTCATGTTCCTTGCCAAACCCCACAAAATATTTCTTCCTTTCTGTTTTCCATTTTGCCACTTCTAACATCTTTTTCTGGTTCTAACGGAATAGTCCTCCTTACTTATATTTCCATTATTTTCAGCTGTTATTTGTTTTTTCATAATCCTTTCTCTTTTCTTATTCTTTTAAAACCTATTATTGGTCTTAAGTTTTCCCTCTTAGTGCCCTTGCTGTACGTGAATGGACAATTCCTTTAATTTTCAATCAGAATTCATTCCCTACTAATTACTTTACTTCTGTCCCCTCCATTAATTCCTTTAAACAATAAATTCTACTTTATGATTTGATTTTCTAATTCCTTTTTTTCTTTTTAATTATAATTTTTCTGCTTTAAATGCTGTTTTTAATTTTTTCTTTTTTTTTAATATTCTCTATTATATCATGGATTATTTTCCTTTCTTTTTTAGTTTCCTCCTTCTTAATTTTTTTTTCTTTTTCCTCCTGGATCAGTTTTTTTTTTTCTATTTCCACTCTTCTCCTCTTTGAAACAAATTTTCAAACTTTTCACAAATAGTTCTTTTTGTCCCCTAGTGGTACAGTGATAAGTTACGGATTTACAACACTAAAATTAGGGGTTCGATTCTCCTTGGTGGACACAGCAGATAGCCCGATGTGGCTTTGCTATAAAAAATACAGTTCTTCCCTAATTACAAATTTATCTAATTTGGAATACTACTGGTAACTATTTCTCCTACAAATAAACTCTTCTGTTTATCTCCAAATGTTTTAGCTTCCCTCCGCTTCACCTCATTTCTTCTCTTCACCAATCCCTTCTGTCTTTTTTAAACTTTACTTTCTTTCTATCTTTGTCTTTCAGAAATTGTTTATAAGAAAGTTATTATTGATTTATGCTACTATATGATTACTATATTTCTAAATTTTACGAAACATTATCATACCGCCAAAAATTTCTTTTTTATTAATTTGTTTTTCATATTTTTCCATGTATTACTCATGTTTATTACCATGTGTTCTCTCTAGTACTTGAATTAGTAACTAACTTCTATTTTAGAAATTTAATTTTTAACTGACTTTCACTGTAATTTTGTCATCACCAGATTTCGTATATTTCATTTTTTGAGTTAATTATCATATGGCACTTTTTTATTCCAAGCTTTGATGACACTTTTCTTAGTTTCATGAATGCTTAAAACAGTCTTCTTCGGTGGTTCTCGAAAGTGTGACAGACCACCTGAATTTCTTTAAAATCTCAGTGGACCACAGTGGGATCTATACACTGTGCTGTCATGTCACTTTCTTACCATAATCATGCAATTTTTCTATGGACCACTTGAAGGAAACATGCTAAACACTAGTGGTCTATGGATCACTGATCTACGTCACAAAGACTACTTTTAACGTGGACATCTAAATTAACATTTACTCAAATGAATTAGGATTTTTACAAGACCTGTTAGAATTCTACAAGTAGAATTTAATCTATAAGTGATGAAGGTTTTTGAAATAACGTTAATTCCTTTTATATACCTAAAAAGAAAATTAGGTAGACCAGTAAAGAATTATTTCCTTTTAGTGTTTCAATAAAAACCATGTAAATTGTTTCCAGATATACTTTTTCAATACTTGCGTGTATATGCACTAAGTTTTAACATGAACAAAAAGCAATACATTTTCAGTTACACTTTAATATACTTAATCTTCAAATAATGGAAGAAAAAAGGTGATTTTTCAGTATTTTGTTTTTGACAGAATTATGTAATCCTTTATGTTTTTAACAAGAGAAAACTTGTTTCTGTTTTCACACATCTCACATTTTGTTAGTATGTACAATTCTACAGTCTTGTATTAAAATCAATTGTAATAAACCCTCTGACAGCAACTGGTTTGTTTTCTTTCTCTTCCAGAGCAATGATGGAGGAACTAAAAAGTTCACTAAGTTTTTGGCACTTGACAAATGTCTACCAAAGCGTAATTTTCTACAGGTGTGTAAATTATTTCATTTATTGAAGCAAATAAACAAATAGTAGAATTTTTAAAATTGCCGATTGATGCTTTTCGAAAGTTCTTAACGTGCAGTTGGTACAGTTCGATATTGTAAGTAGTTGTTAATAACAAGAAGATTGTAGAAAATTTTACTTTTGAAAAGTTTTTAATTGAAATAATTAAAAATATTCTTAAAATCCTGAAAGCTATTAAACGTTTTACTGTAATTTGTGTACTTAACAGGGTCTTAGGGCTGTATGATGGGTTCTTGTAAAAAAAAATTATTGTTTTCTTAAAAAATATTTTTACGGAATTTTCTGTAAAACTTGTATGCTGTTACTAGTCTGATATTGTCGCATTATTTTTGCAGATCTTAGACATGGGGGAAACCATCCAACCACTAGAAATTCTGTATGACAAAGAATGGCTAAGTGTACTCCATTCTACTAATGGCCTTCTTGGACTTACTAGTGCTTCCAACTATATGCCTGGTCCTGGTTGTTCTGAGAGGTAAAGATAGATAGTTTTATTCTGTATATTATAGCATTATGTCCAAACATGCTCGCCCTTTCAGCCGTGGGGGCGTTATAATGTGACAGTCAATCCCACTATTCGTTGGTAATAGAGTAGCCCAAGAATTGGCGGTGGGTGGTGATGAGTAGCTGCCTTCCCTCTAGTCTTACATTGCAAAATTAGGGACAGCTAGTGCAGATAGCCCTCATGTAGCTTTGCGCGAAAACCGTAACAAACAAACTCTTCAGAATGAGTAGCAAATTTAACTCTGTTAATTAGTCCTAAGTCATTAAAGAACACAACCGTAGGCAGTACTTTTAAACAAAGATGATCGGTTTTTGTATTGTTCAGTGTATTCGTAAAAAGTCAACGCAAGATTTTGTTTGTTAAACCTAATAGTTTGCAGGTGGACTTTTAACTTCTGAAAGCTTTAGTTTCTGTTAAGTCAATTTAAATATTTTAAACTCCCCGAGACGTATTCCAGTCATTGTTTTTAGTATTTACCTTGCAGACTTTTCAACAAATTTCCAGTATTCGGTTTCTAACAAGTTTAAAGTTTTGCCTGTTAGGCGTAAAGGTAAATCTTGCTTTGGACCTCGTCAAATGTGACGACATTTCGCTAACGTCTATACTTTGCAACAGTTGTAATCCGACGATATGTATTAAACCTTTTAAAAGAGTTCTGGAAATACAGAAGGACATGAGAAAGTTGATAGAAAATGGGAGATTTTGCAATATTATGTTGTTGTTGTTATTGTGAAGCTACACAATGGGCTATTTGCGCTCTGCCCACTCTTGTAAATCTGTAAACTTACCGCTGACCCACCGGGTGACACGCATCTTTATGAACATTTCTCGAAGCTACCTTACACATCTGGACATTTACTGCGCATGTTGTTTGAAAACAAAATGTCATTTAAAAGTATGATAATTATTTAGTCACATTTTATTCTAGCCCGCGGAGCCACTTGGACAGTATACACCATTATTTGTTAACTTTACATTTGTTAGATTGATAATGTGTGTGTGTGTGTGGTTGTTACTATTATATATATATATATATATTTCAGAGGGCAATACAATAGGAACCTTTTGGGTAATGTTTGGTGTTAAGCGCAAATTTACACAAAAAGCTGTCTGTGCTGTGGTGGTGTTAGACAGTAAGAACAAATTAATTCAAAAGGAATTATCAATTATTTTTTTTATTTTTCAGATGGGATTTTAGCCCAACAGAACAAGAACTACACGAACTAGATGAAAAGTTTCAAGGACAGTATAAAATACCTCAGAATTTTTGTCTCACGGCTCCCGTCCACGATCACAAATCTTCCAGAAAAAAAGTCCCAGAACCCGAATCTTACATAAATCCCCAAACCACCCAATTCTGCCAGAAATTGGGCATCACGGACCCACTGTCGGCATTTCTTGCTAAGAGTCCTTCTGCCAACATCAGCATTCGGGATTTCTCTTTCGTGGACGAAAGTGAAGGAAACGTGACAAACGTGTCGCAACCGTCATTTAATCCAGACGAAATAACGTTAGACGAGGACGAGAGTAGCTCGAGTGACGTCGATTTGTCGGAAGAACCTTCTTCGGTTAATCCCGAAGATGTTGCTGTCGATGAAGATGATATGTACAGAAGCTCCGCAATGGAAAATGAGTCTCCTGATCCAAAAGACGAAGAGATGGTTTTTTCAAGTTCTTCACAACTAGAAGAAGTCAACGAATCTTTACCATCAGAAAAAGACGTGTTTTTTCTTGATACAAAAGGTTCTGGGCTGGAAGAAACCAATCGCATCACCAGCACTCCAGTGTCTAAAACATCCAAGAAAAATTCGCCAATTTTAACTGACTTTCCTGAATTTAAAGCAGAATTGAAACGAAGCGTGCAAAGCGCATCGGACGTTTCAGTCACGTCCAATTCTACATCGATTCCCGTAATGAAAAAAATGAAACGCAGAAATCAAGCAATTTATTCCGGCGCAGAAGATGACGAGGATTCTTAAATACTTCTTTTTTTTACTGGCTGTGTCTGACTGGCAAAACCATTAATGTACATACAGAATGGGTTGGAAGTGTCTTACAAATAGTACTTTTCTCTCTCAAAACAAAAAGTAAAAAAAACTACACGAAAAAATAATAAATAGTTATCAAAATCCTCCTAATGACTCCGGAAAACAATGTCAACTTTTCACTAAAATAGTAAACAAATGTGATTGAGAATGTATTTCCGAACAGTACTTCAGTGTTTAATTGATGGTCAAAAATCTAGTTGTTTTTTTTTATATATAACACATTTAATTGTTTGCTAAAGTTTTGCAATTTGAAAAATTTCAGTATACAAAAAAACTACTACATATTACTACAAACCCCCTCCCATAAGATAACTACAGATGTTTCTTGAGAAAAAGCTATATAAAAATCGGTTTTAAGGATGGCTTACAACAATCTAAACAAAAAGTGGTTAAAGTAAATTGAATAAATAGCAAATTTTAAAAGTTTCAAATTGGAGGTACAGTCAAGCAGTTTGTAATACGAATTGTAATATTTTGTTATAAAGATTAGGGGTGTTATATCAGACATTTTTTGTAATGTTACAACCAGAAAGCTTTTTTGTGGAAGTACCAGGATTCCAACCTATGATCCCGGGATTCGAATCCTGATAATTCCACAAAAAGAATAGGGTGTATGGACTTGAATATGCAGTAATGGATGAGAACACTTTCATTTAATGGGCGATTCACAAAATATGATATTTAATTTCGTATCTTATAACAGTGTTATTAAAGTGTCGTTGTGCAAAAACATGACATAAAGAAATGGGAAAAAAGAGTGGAAATGGTTGTTTTCAAGATTTTGATTGACAATACTTGGTTTTTTGAGGACTAGTAACTCCACTTATTTTTGCAAATCGATAAGCAGACCAGTTGAAAACCGTATAATGTTACAGTTTTCTGTAATTTATAGGCTTTAACCGCCATGCTGTGGAAAATCATTTTTGGCTCGTGACTTGCTAACGTTTACGTTGGTTTAATACAGTGGTGATTGTGTATTTAATGTAATGTGTTAAAAATCCAAATGACGAGCAGAAACACGTTTTTTTTTTTTTTT
>NW_013669010.1:27953-34104 GCF_000517525.1 Limulus polyphemus
AGTCCCCTGTAAACTAAGAGGGCAGAGCACAGATAGCCATTTGTCTAGCTTTGTCCTTTAGAACAAACAAACAAAGTCCCCTGTAAACTAAGAGGGCAGAGCACAGATAGCCATTTGTCTAGCTTTGTCCTTTAGAACAAACAAACAAAGTCCCCTGTAAACTAAGAGGGCAGAGCACAGATAGCCATTTGTCTAGCTTTGTCCTTTAGAACAAACAAATAAACAAAGTCCCCTGTAAACTAAAAGGCTAACTTATTTGCCCGAATATAAATGTGCACCCAATTTGGACGGGTTAAAATTAAGAAAATTTGTTTTTTAGACGCCAGTTGTACAGAATGAACTAAATCATTTCTAAATACAGTAAACAATTATGGATGTATCAAACATTTTTGGAAATCTTTCATTGGAATTCTTTTACGTGTCAATTTTACAAAATTAATTGAAAAGTTGATGCGTGGTAATACACGTTAATCATTCATCTACGTGGTAATACACTAAGCTAATCGTTACTCTACGTGGTGATGTACTATGTTAATCATTAATCTTCACGTATATCTCCGTCATCGCTAGAATTGTCGCTACCAGCGGATTTACTTTGCTTCATCCTCTTCTGATTCCCACAGCATGTTATCATCCATTGCATTGGATATGCAACATTTTTTTGAAACCTCTAATGATGCTTTATTGATTTTCGGTGGTAGCTTGTAAAATTCCTAACGAAATTGAGCATGCGCGAATATAATGCGCAGTCAATTATTCGGGAAGGGAAAAAAAGTGCGTATTATATTCGGACAAATACGGTAATTTGTACTATTGCGTTTTTGTCAAAACGAGTTATGTGTCAATTTTACTTTTTTTATGTGCGATTTACTGAAATGTAATTAATTCTTGCAAAATTTCAAATCGCGAGAATGTTATAGATTGGGGAAGAATTCACAATCATGAATGTAACGAGACATTTCGTGAATTTTATATACAGTAAAACTTATTACTTTAAATGTAAGAGTTTTGTTACGAAATGCGTGCCCTGTTTAAAATATAGATAATTCATCAAAACTGGGCAATTTTGTGTTGATTCTATTAAAAGGTTAAGTATTTGTACATGTTAGGCTTAGTAGAATCAGGTAATTACAATATCAAATTTTGTAAATAATATATAATATTTGTTCACTGCCGTACAGTAGTAACAATTAAAATGAAGTTTTCAAAAACCCGAAATATATCAGCTTATCTATTTGTGATCCTGGCATGGTCTGGTGGCTAGAGGGCGCTCGACTCGTACTCTACGGGTCACGGGTTCGAACCCTCGTTAACGAACATGCTTGCCCTTTCAGCCGTGGGGACATTATAACGTCATGGTCAATTCCAATATTAGTTCGTAAAAAAGTAGTCCAAGAATTGGCGTTGAGTGGTGTTAATTAACTTTAGGGACGGTTAGCCCTCGAGGAGCTTTGCGCGAAATTCCAAACCAAATCACCTATTCTGTAAATCTCAGTCTCTTTCAAGCTTTTCCAGTAATAAGAATGATCTATTATTACCACTAAAGTGACCATGACTGGCTCTTCCTTTCAAATATGTACTGAATCAACAGAGATAAGGACAACCTCTTTTTGTTTGTTTCTTATGGATTTCGCGCAAAGACCAGAGGGAAGGCAGCTAGTTATCATCACCCACCGCCAACTCTTGGGTTACTCGAATAGTGGGATTGACCGTCACATTATAACGCCCCCACGGCTGAAAGGGCGAGCATGTTTGGTGTGACGGGGATTCGAACCCGCAGATTGCGAGTCGAACGCTCTAACCACCTGGCCATTCCGGGCCCTTTTTGTCTCTAACCGAGACTAACACTTATTTCCTAGACGTCTTTTCTAAATAACCTCTCTAGTAGAAATAAGATAAACGATAAATCCATTGTAAGAGACACTAAATATACTCTTTAAAGGCTCAAACTACTGTGCATTTCTACAGAATGATTCTAAAATGATTTCATACGTTTCTGTATTCAAGACACTATTTACTGACCTATAAAATGTCAAAGAACCAACTATCAAACAGTTGAAAAGTAAATATTTCCAATAAGGCCATCTACGTAATTCCGGTGACATAATGTCAAGTACTTTAAGATTCCTTTGTTATTATTCGATCTAAGCAGATTGGCTGTAGTCAATGGCGTCGCCAGCACCATTTTTTTTGGGGGGGGGGGTGTCAAGCCAAAATTTTGTGGGGTAAAACAAGACATCTGATATTCACGTGTAATTTTAAAGAGATTCCTTATTCTCCCCCAAATTTTACCGTGCTAAATTTGTTTGTTTGAAGTTAAGAGCAAAGCTACACAATGGGCTATCTGTGCTCTGGCCACCACGGGTATCGAAACCCGGTTTCTAGCGCTGTAAGTCCGCAGACATGCCGCTGTGCCACTGGGGGCACGCGAAAGATACCAACATTACTTCAGGCTCTTGTTTTGCGTAAATATAATTTCGCGTAAGCCTGATCGTGAAAGTCTGAGTCATCCACCAGTTTTGTCTATGGTGTTATTACTTGTCAGTTGTAGCGTATTTCGATCAATTGCCATCATATCTTATTTTATATATATATATCACCATATAAATAGATGTAAACATATCGAATTCAAGTTATTACGTATACAGTATCAACAAGTAACACTGCTGTTGGATACATGACAGTCTTTAAAACAACAGATTTAAAGGCTTCAAGTTTTCTGCTTCAAGATATAACAATATATTTTACTGTTGGTGGGCAGAGCACATATAGCCCATTGTGTAGCTTTGTGCTTAGGTGCAAGCAAATCTTTTTCAAAAGTGACACCTGACGTTAGGCAGATATTCTAAGAAACCTTTTGGGTTGTTTTCACAGTAGCTTGGAAAATACCTCAAATCATGTTTCGTGTTTTTCTAGGCATTAACAAAACAAGGGGTTGTGAATTATAGATGTAACAACCAACTGTGAAAATAACAAGTTTTTATTGACTAGTGAACTTGACATTCGTAATTACAAAGTAGAAAACTATACCATAATTATCCACGCTTCTTCTCTTCAGAGCATTGCGTATGAAATGTTTATGATACTAATGATACAATTTACACTGCAAATAA
This sequence comes from Limulus polyphemus, assembly GCF_000517525.1. Taxonomy (NCBI): domain Eukaryota; kingdom Metazoa; phylum Arthropoda; class Merostomata; order Xiphosura; family Limulidae; genus Limulus; species Limulus polyphemus. Next base: position 31,067 of record NW_013669010.1, read on the forward strand.
AGGGTTACACCTGTAAACAACAGAAGCTATTCTAATATTTGTTTTTTACTTGTTTACAGTTCGTAACTCAAAACAACTGATGTCATAGAAACTCCGAAAACTCTACAATAACCACAAATAAATATATATAACATTCAAACACCGTTTCACTAACTAGGTTCCAGTTGAGCAAGAAAAATGGCATGATTACATTCTGTCAGCTGTAGCAATAAGACAGTGCAGAACTAAAGCCCGAAGTTGCTGCGATCTCTAAGCCTAACTGCCAATTCGATTTTTCTGTATTATAAGGCGATTCAGATCATTATAACACGCATGACACTAGAGAAATTATACACTTGTTAATATGCATTGTTATCACAGCTAAGTGTCTTCATCGCTAACAATGGTTTTGATTCAAACTCATTAGAGCTTTATTTAATTGATATACAATTAGGTAAGTCCATGGTTATATCTTATATAGGGGGGGGGATGATTTATGAGCACTGAAGGAAGTTTTCTATGTAAGCGTGTTAACTGCTTTGCATAATGATTTAAATGAACTTTGAAATCCTTCCGAAATCCTCACGTTTCGCATGCAGAAGGGATTTTCTGCATAATACCGTGAGACTTAAAGACTAAATATGTTCTCGTTAATAGCAAGAAGGTTACCATAGTTGTGATTCTCGGTCAGAACTGTGTGAAGGTGCTTGGTATATCAGACAGATTAGGCCAAATTGAACATGTTTTCTGTTTCTTTCGAGAATTCGCGCAAAACTGTACACAAAGTATATCTGTATCAACTGTAGCTGATTTTAAACTGATAGACTAGAGGGAAGGCAACTAGACAATAGCATCCACCGCCAAACCTTGGGCTACTCTAAATGAATACTTGGTTCGATTGTCACACTTATAACGCATTCAGGGCTCCGTAACGCGAAGCGCATTTTTTCAGAAACCGGACGAAGATCCATAGTCTTGGGTCACGCCTAGCCCAATCCAACATGGAATTAAGTAACATACAGAATGAATGTATGAAAAGAACTGATTTTAGATCTACATTATATTACAAGTTAAGGCTTTTACAATAAAGAAGATTTATTTTTAGAACATGTACGACGTTTCGATCGCTGGTGCGATCATTCTCAAGTTTTAACGGTAAAGAACGTTTTTACTTGAGAATGATCGCACCAGTGATCGAAACGTCGTACCTTTTCTGACAACAATCTTACTGTAAAAGCTGTAACTTGTAATATAATATAATTAATCAGTAAGTAAACTCAAAACGAAACTATTGATTTTAGAACTGTTTAGCAGAAACACAGAAAAGAAAGTAGTTTTGATGTCTGTAAGCTTAGCCATCACACACTTGGATATTTGTAAAGTTTTCTGAATCGGTGTAGCCTGTAGCTTTCACATGTGCGCAGTTATTTCTCCGAAAGGGGGCCGAAGGTCGCCTGAATGGAACACCTATTTTAAACCACTCGCACCACTATATAGCAGTGTTGTCAGTCAGACAGTCAGTAGACATTAAAATGACATCACATAAGGGACGTTTAACGTTGCAATTTCTACTGTCGTGACGTCAGTAAAACTTTCCCATTCTATGAATCACGAGAATTATGCACCCTATAGGCTATAACACAACATGACACATGAACTTCAAAAGCAAGAAATAAAAATATTTGTTACTCTTAATTTTGGTTTTAGTTAGTCTTGAAACTGAATACTTTCGGGGACCCTGCGGAAGTACATCTAGTTTCTAATAAGTACTGATTTCGAACCTCTAAGACCTGTGTGGGCAGCCCATTGGCCAATGGCCATGTAAGGCCATTTCGCAAAAGTGTGTGGGGCAATTCGTAGAATCATCGATAGTGTGTTTTATAGCTGGTCAGAGATACATAATGTCAAATCTCTCATTGAAATTTAACGCGTTTGTAATTTTATATAATTTTGTATATATATTTTCTTACTTTTGCGTTGTGCTTATAATTGACCTTGACTGTCATCAGAATCCTGAAATACATTTATTTAGCGAAATTTTCTGTTTTATTAATAGTGTGGCCATTTCTGTGATCGACTGGCCACATTCATGGCCATGAAAAAAATTTGGTTGTCCACCCATGCTGGGCCCGGCATGGCCAGGTGGTTAACGTGCTGGACTCGCAATCTGAGAGTCGCGGGTTCGAATCCCCGTCCCACCAAACATGCTCGCCCTTTCAGCCGTGGGGGCGTTATAACGTGACGGTCAATCCCACTATTCATTGGTAAAAGAGTAGCCCAGGAGTTGGCGGCGGGTGGTGGTGACTAGCTGCCTTCCCTCTAGTCTTAAACTGCTAAATTAGGGAGGGTTAGCGCAGATAGCCCTTGTGTAGCTTTGCGCGAGTCCCCCAGTGGCAGAGCGGTATTTCTGCGGACTTACAACGCTAGAATCCAGGTTTCGATACCCGTGATGGGCAGAGCACAGATAGCTCATTGTGTAGCTTTGTGTCTAATTACAAACAGACAAACAAGCTTTGCGCGAAATTCAAAACAAACAAACAAACACACCCACCCATGCTCGAGGACGTACAGAGATTTATAAACGAGTTCCCACCACACAAACTGACTTTATTCTTAACAAACACAATTTTTTACATAGTTAATTATCTACATATGAAATTGACAACATAGTCACTCCTAGTTTTACTCGTGCTTCTGTAGACGATGGTTTCTATTATAACTGATTTCTTGTGCAAATGAATTCACAAATATATGGCTCAGCTATAAGACTGAAGGTTTACGACGCTAGTGATATACGTCGTGGGCGTACCACAGATAACACAGGCCTGCGATGGATTTATTGTCTTGGAATGTTTACATGTTCTACAGTAATTCCTGTACGCTGAATCCGAAAATCATATCCATTTTCCTCCATCACGTACAGATTTTTCACAAAACATCATAACGCAATACATAAAACAAAGACCACAACACGTAGTTTTGAGACTAAAAGACGTAGATTTCAGAAACAAATATTAGGATGAATGAGGATGCATATTCGTTTGACATCAATGTTCTTT
>NW_013669010.1:34493-44562 GCF_000517525.1 Limulus polyphemus
TACCTTACGTGACTGAATAAAAAATATTATTTTCGAAATCTGCGTAGCTGAGTTATGGAAAATCAGTTATTAAAACCAAAACAACTTTTATGAAGTTTATATTCGCAGGCCAGTGTAATCCATTGTGTAGTTTTGTGCTTTGTTTGTTTGTAGTTATGCACAAAGCTACACAATGGATTACACTGGTAAAAGAAAGTTTTATTTTATTCCTCGATTTGGACTTTATAATCAAGATAAGTATATTCCATCCATAATTTGTTTGTTTGTAATTAAGCACAAAGCTACACATTGGGCTATCTGTGCTCTGTCCAACACGGGTATCGAAACCCTATTTCTAGCGTTGTAAGTCCGCAGACAATACCGCTGTGCCACTGGGGGGTTTGCTTGTTTGTTTGAAGTTAAGCACAAAGCTACACAATGGGCTATCTGTGCTCTGCCCACCACGGGTATCGAAACCCTGTTTCTAGCGTTGTAAGTCCGCAGACATACCGCTGTGCCACTGGGGGGGGGGGCGGCTTTATGCTTTACGACAACCAAATCAAACGCATTTACAAATAATTTTAATGTACACGCCTGTTTCGTTTGTTTTGTTTTTATTGGGATATTGAAAGTAATGCTACTGTTGTTCTTTATTTTCGTAATTTTTCGAAAAATAATTTAATATATCAGATGGAGGGTATGATAACCATAGAATAATTTCCATGTTGAACAAATGCCGCTTCAAATATTTTAATTAACATTAAAAATCAAGGAAGGAAAAAATAAATACAGCATACATTATCAGCTGTATAGAATCTTAAACGGAAAAATAATTACTTGTTTTAACTGTAACGTGACGCTTGAAGGTTCGACGTAGTTATCAACCGCCAATCTCCAGTTGTAGATACAAAGGTTACTGATGAAACAATTATCAAATAAAAAATATGATTCGTCGTTTATGGATTAAACGTCATTGAATCGAAGAGAAAACAGTTGCCTCATTAAGGCGTATGAGAGTTGATTTACTAAAAGGGTTTTCTGTTTCGTCTTAATGAAGAAGGAAATCCAGTTCCTTGTATGAACAGCATTAGATAATAGATTGCTCATATCATATTCCATGCGTGCATTACCAGCATTGCTGATAAAATTTGATAAAAAAATTTATGATTGTTTGCCCTTTATGATAAAGGAAAAAAAGAACCTGTTCTGTAGACACGCGCTGAGGCATAACGCACCTGAAATCTTTGTAAGCGAGACGAACAAAAAAGTTACTCTTTTAAACGTACTAGCAGAAATACCCGCCCTATGGTCAGGTGTAACTGCTAGTTCCTGCGGAAGGCTATTGGGTCTGCAACCTTTTCTGGAATTATCTGACAGTTCTACAGCAATGTACTCGTACTTGACATTCAATAACGTTCACCTTCCATGAGAAAAATGATTTTATTGAAATTTTAGTTTAAAAATGAGCTATTATCACAGAGTAGACTTTATTGAAGTATTTCTTTGTAGATGCAGTTATGAAGGAAAGTGTCTTGCTTTTCTGTTGCAACACTCATGAGATTTTCACTAAAGAAAAACATTTTTTTTTTAGTTTGTTTTTTGAAATTTACTCGTTTTTTTGTAATTTTTATTGGTTAAATCTGAAACTTACTCCTTTTTGTGGACATATCAATTGTTTTATTTATTGCTCAGCTATAAAAATATTGCCTAGTTATAAAAATATTACTCGGTTATGATTGGTGATGATCGGTGCGGTAGTTTCCGAGATCCGAGTTTTGGACGTATACATCACGAGGTCCGTTATAATATGATTGGGAGTTGGGAATTACTAATGATTAGCATGTTAAGCTTTAAACATTGGCAGGTTTGAGGTTCGAGCCACGATATGATGTTAAATACGCCCCTCACTTTTATCTGTGAGAACGTTATACTTTGCACAGCCAATCCCGCCATTTGGTTAAGAGCGACCGTGTAGATGACCAGTGCTACTGAATTTTAGGGTTTAGTGACCTGACTGATTTTCCCACGTGTCTTTAAAAATAGACAGATCTAGCCTCCTTGTCTCTGGGGCCCGGCATGGCCAGGTGGTTAAAGTGCTCGATTCGCAATCTGAGAGTCACGGGTTCGATTCCCCCATCCCACCAAACATGCTCGCCCTTTGAGCCGTGGAAGCGTTATAAAGTGAGGGTCAATCCAACTATTCGTTGGTAAAAGAGTAGCCCAAGAGTTGGCGGTGGGTGTTGATGACTAGCTGCCTTCCCTATAGTCTTACACTGCTAAATTTCACACTGCTAAATAATCTTACACTGCTAAATATTCTAAACAGAATATTTCCTATATAGTTTGTAAGGCTTGTAGTACTATAACTATCAAGATTATCTAAACATTCTAAATGACACAGATTTAACAGGCTTTATTTATACCACGTAAAAACGTTTGTATTTAAACAGACAAGTTTTAAGCTATTTCAAGAGCTCATCATGTCTTAGAGGCTAGGCTTAACTCGGCTATTGCGCGGTGAAAATCTAATCTTGTTAACTTTGTGTCATTTATCAGGATTTCTTTCTTTGTAGAACACGATGACATTGGTTTGCTTTCAAGAGTAGGGTGTGTAGCCTGGTTTAACAGATAGGCTGGAAATATCTACTAGATGCTCATATAATCTCCGTGTTACTGTTTTAATGAGGATAATTTGTTGATTGTCTTGACCCCGGGACTTTGTTTTTCATCTCGTTAACCGTTTTAATGTTGCATGTAGTGGCGATCGGTTTCATTAACTGGATTTTTGGTCATCCGAGAAATGAAGTGTTTCATCTCTGTTACAGGGGAGTTCGGGGTGTGTGAAACATCCCACCCCCCCCCAAACTCCCGCCGGAGTTCCGCTCGCCTTTTAACATTTTTTCCCCTTTCTTTGATGATGGCCTCTCATTACATAATTGTAACACTGTGTAATACATATCAGAAGAAATGTTTATTTGTAGCGATAATAAAGAAACCATTACATATTTCGGACTTTTTTTTTTTGTCCCTGGACACTAAAGTTACACATGAAACGGGTTCCAGTTTGGACCAAAAAGAACCCCCATTTCCAGACCCGGCTACGAGCTTGAGAAAGTGGGATGTAAAATAATGTAGCATTGTTCTGAACGAAGATGTTTTTGCTGTTGAAGAAAGTGTCTCTAACTTTCATTAAATGTCTTGAACATCATTGTTCTGTACGAAGATGTTTGTTCTGTTGAAGAAAGTGTCTCTAACTTTTATTAAATGTCTTGAACATCATTGTTCTGTACGAAGATGTTTGTTCTGTTGAAGAAAGTGTCTCTAACTTTCATTAAATATATTGAACATCATTGTTCTGTACGAAGATGTTTGTTCTGTTGAAGAAAGTGTCTCCAACTTTCATTAAATGTCTTGAACATCATTGTTCTGTACGAAGATGTTTTTGCTGTTGAAGAAAGTGTCTCTAACTTTCATTAAATGTCTTGAACATCATTGTTCTGTACGAAGATGTTTGTTCTGTTGAAGAAAGTGTCTCCAACTTTCATTAAATGTCTTGAACATCATTGTTCTGTACGAAGATGTTTTGCTGTTGAAGAAAGTGTCTATAACTTTCATTAAATATATTGAACACCATTGTTCTGTTAAAGAAAGTGTCTCTAACTTGTATTAAATGTCTTGAACATCATTGTTCTGTACGAAGGTGTTTGTTCTGTTGAAGAAAGTGTCTCCAACTTTTATTAAATGTCTTGAACATTATTGTTCTGTTAAAGAAAGTGTCTCTAACTTTCAATAATATCTTGAACATCATTGTTCTGAACGAAGGTGTTTGTTCTGTTGAAGAAAGTGTCTCTAACTTTCATTAAATGTCATGAACATCATTGTTCTGTTAAAGAAAGTGTCTCCAACTTTTATTAAATGTCTTGAACATCATTGTTCTGTACGAAGGTGTTTGTTCTGTTGAAGAAAGTGTCTCCAACTTTCATTAAATGTCTTGAACATATTTGGAAGGAAAGTTTTGAACATGTCTACGTTTTATTTATTAATGTATGTTTGTGTGCCGTTCTGGGTTGTTGGTATTGTTGAGACAGCCCTTTGAGTGATGTTCAATAAGTTTCCAGAAGTCTTTAGGGTCCGTTTTAGTGACAAATTGGAAAATAAATTATCCTCCTTATTTACTTTAAATGTTCTTAACACCAGATGGCACTTGACTCGTACTCTAAGGGTCGCGGGTTCGAATCCGTGTCCTACCAAACAGGCTTACCCTTTCAGCCGTGAGGACGTTATAAATTTACAGCAAATCCCACTTTTCGTTAGTAAAATAGTAGCCCAAGAATTAGCGGTGGATTATGTTGACTAGCTGCCTTCCCTCTAGTCTATCACTGCTAAGTTAGGAACACCTAGCGCAGATAGCCCTCGTGTTGTTTTGCGCGAAATTCAAAACAGACCAAACCAACAAACGTTTACTTGTTTTTTCAAACACTTACTGTTTGAGACGGTAAACAATCCAAGTTTTAAATGTGTAATATGTGGTTATTTTTACATTACAGTATGTTACTGTTTTTGTAATTTTACGACATGGTTAAGTTCAAGTGAAAAACGCGCCCTAATTTTATAGTATATAGATAACTAATGGATAATTATGATGTGTAAATACTTACCGAAATATATAATTCAATAAACACTTAACAAAAGAAACTTGGTTGAAATCCCGTTAGCATAAAAAAAATAACGAAATAAATAAATAAACTATGCTTTTTGCACTTATAGAAGATAGATGAATTTATAAAATGAAATTGCTGTGTTTCTAGGGGCAAACATTTTTCAAATGTTTGTTATAAATGTGTATGTGTTGAAGTATAATGAAGAATTGTTGGTTTAGAGGATCGGACTGAAGAACCAAAAAAGAGTGTATATTTTTATTCTGTTTACAAATAAATTTTTAATCTTAAGTTTAAGCTTAAGACTTGCAACGCTAAAGTCCGGGGTTCGATTCCCCTCGGTGAAGCCCAGTATGGCTTTTTTTAAAATATAACGACAATATAAAAATCAAATTGTTTGTGAACTTTGTATCACTATCTAAACATAAAATGTGTTTTGAAGGTCGGAGGGTAACTTATTTCATCCTTCATATTTAGATTAAAATCTGTACGTGGGTTTAAAAGCTAATTCCACATGTATAATTTTATTAATTATGTTATAATTTTGTAGGATTAACACTAAACGACCTACTTCATTGTACACCAAGTACAGTTTTCATCATTCCTCTGTTAAGTTACTTGTTCATGTGGAATACTTAATGTTTGTCTGTAATATAATTCTCAAGTTTCAGATAATTGCGTTGCTTTAAGTAAACAAAACCACTGGACCAGAATATTACACATTAATGTCGTTGAATGTTTGTGGCGCTGGAAAGGAACTCGACAAAAAACAAGATGAGTCCTTATTCTTCACTTTAATTCACTAACTTGGATAAAATAAAATGGAATATCAAAATATCCATAGAATAACAAAAAAGGACACAAAAAAAACTTTGAATATCATTAAGATTTCAGTAGAAAAGGGTTAGTAATTGTATATAGAATATTAATACTTAAAACCGTCGGTAACTGATGAATTACAAAATTGAATAAAACAGAAACGACTGTATGTTTCTTCCGTAAAGGTGTCGTCACGTGCAGTTTGCGAGCTGTTTCATATTACGTGGTAATATTTGTGAAACGTACAACTGTCTTTGTTTTCCTCAATTCACTATAGAGAATGTTTAATAGGATTTAATGTTTATAAAACTGTTATGTGCTTCCTGATTTATTTTGTTGTCAGACGCTCATAATGGAGCAAATCACTTATTTTTTAACAGACATGCTGACATGAAAGTTTTCCACGTGAACTACCTATGAAATTCTCCGAACCAGCGTAGAAAGGATGCACGTGTCCGTAGCGTAGCTGTCAGTTTCTTTACAGTTCTTTAATAGAAGTTCTTTGGCTTATAGGAATAGAGGCAGGGGCGAAATTATTTAAAAAAAAAAATCCGGTACTCAGTACTTTAAAACAAAATATGTCACAGATAAGAAGTTTACGGAAGAAATATATATGTATATATATATATATATATATGTGTGTGTTGTTGTAAGTAGGCTAAGGCTTTCATAAGGCTATCTGCACTAGCCGTCACTAATTTTGAACTGATAAACTAGAAAGAAAGCAGCTATTCAACAGCACCCACCGCCAATTCGTGGGCTACGCTTTTACAAAGTTTTGGACTATTCTTGTCTGATTAAACGATGTGACTTGACAGTTACTCTTATAGCGCACTCAAGAACCCAAAGTGAGAAATGCAATTTGTAGAACGAGTCGCGAACCCTGAATCTACGGATTCACAGATCAGATGCGTTAACCACAATGCAACATTGGGCCCGCGTCGTTGATAAGAAACCTATACGAGTTTTGTATAGAAACAGGTACACAACGTACAGTTCCAAGTTATTCACCAATCGAACAGATAAATTTCTTCTGTTATCAAAATTTTGCGCTTGTTTTCTTCATTTTGCTGATACATGTTTGTAATTCTGTCTGTCCGTATCGAAATGTGATTTTAACTGAATAATCACATAGTTTCGCGGAATGATTGAGACAAGGTGCTGGTTAGTTTGTTTGTAATTAAGCACAAAGCTACACAATGGGCTATCTGTGGTCTGCCCACCACGGGTATCGAAACCCTGACGTTTCGACCAGTGAATTCTCCGACCGCCATCAGGTGCTATATCATAATATAGACTAGAATAATAGTCCGAATAATTATAATCACACTTACAAAACAACAAGAGAGAATCCTCAATAGCCGCGGCATTTGAAATTATTTTAGGAAGGATTAGAGTAAATTAATCTATGAGACATTTTTTTCTTTTTTTTTATTAGCTATAGTTTTGTGCGGCAGCAATACCAAGCGTAGGGATCGCGTATACATGATTCGATTTTATTACTCATCAGGATCTCTACCAGCCTACCCTCAAATTGGAATTATGAGACCTTGGGCATGATCAAATAGATCAATCGAAAGGGTTTGACCTCCTGAGTCCAAAACTGTAATTAGATCTCAAATCGGTCGAGAGGTGACGGAGTTATGAGCTAAAAGTTTGTACTTGGAAAAAATCAGAGCCATTCTATGAGCAATTATGACGCGGCTAGAAAGTAACTACGTCTAGATCAAAGTTCAGCTATAGCTAAACAATAATATTGACTGTAAAGGCAAAATGTCTAAATCAAAGTTTGGTTATAGCTGAATAATAATATTGACTGTAAAGGTAAAATGTCTAAATCAAATTTTAGTTATAGCTAAATAATAATATTGACTGTAAAGGCAAAATGTCTAAATCAAAGTTTAGTTATAGCTGAATAATTGTGCTGTCAAAACAAAAGCAACTGTGAGATCACTTGCACCTTCTTAGAAGGCCGCGCTCCACACTTTGCGAAACATTTGTTTTTGGTTAATCACGTAACCAACACAGGAGGCATCTTTACATCTATATTGGACGTTTTTACACTGTACAAACCTTTTAGTTGATAAAGGTGCCACCTATCTTTGTATCTTGACTCTACTGTACAATGTACTTTTTTCTTCTTCAGTAAATTATAACAGCGTAATGCATATCAATAGGTTTGAACGCTGTAATACACTAGTATTACCAGAATTGCAATTTCAAACAATCTAGTAAATATGTTAAAATTTCGGCTGATACATGCGTATATCATACGAGAAATATTGTTGGTCTGCATATATATATATGTGTGTGTGTGTTTGTTGAACCTTTTAGTTACGTTTTTTAGTTATGTTGTTTGCATATATCGTGGTCATCGTATAATTATAATATATGATGATTATTTAAGACATTAGTTGTGACTTTTAACCTCTGTGTACGCCATTACACGTTTTTTTTGGGGGGGGGCAGACTTTATTGTTAATAGGCCTGATTATTCGCACTTTATGGTCGTTATCCGAAAAGTCATAATGAAGATTGCCTGTGGTAATAGCACCAAAAGTGAATGGCAGTAAGAGTTGAGACGTTCTGGGTGTAAGCACTCAACTCTGTACCCTTACTGAATTTTCCACGACTGTTGACTGGTTTCAAATATGATATTTTGGATTTTGTCTCCCCAACGCTTTTGGGTGCTATTACTTTTGGATAACGACCGGAAAGTTCGAAGGTTTTCTTTTTTGTTTTTTTAAGAATAAAGTTTTATATATACAATTGTTTTTGCTAGAATCCGGGTTTCGATACCCGTGGTGGGCAGAGCACAGATAGCCCATTGTGTAGCTTTGTGCTTAATTACAAAGAAACAAACTTTCTCGTCAGGTGGTTAGGACACTTGACTCGTACTCTGAGGGTCGTGGGTTCGAATAGGTGTGTGACAAACTAGTCTATATATGCACCGTCGATGTAGTGGAGAAATTAGCTGCTATCATACGTAGCACAATAAAGGTCCGGAGTAGAAACGCTCGTGTAGGTGGATGCATAAGAGGGCTAAATTCTATGGGCAGGTAATATAGAGGGCATGTTTTTACTTTGCCCATATGGAGTAGCAACCTCGCATGGAGAGCAAACTGCTAATACCACCTATTATTCCCAGAGATCTTCCTGATATCTGAACGTTTGAAAAAACAAATGCAAGCATATGATGAACAAAACTTTCTTACGATATTTACAAATGTTCGATCACAATAATAAAACTAGTCATAGATATATAGTTAAATGTTCTTCGTTGATTTATGGAATCTTAATAATTAAAGATTTCACAACAAATAATGCCCGGAATGGCCAGGTGGTTAGGTCGCTCGACTCGCAATCTGAGGGTCGCGGGTTCGAATCCCTGTCACACCAAACAGGCTCGCCCTTTAAGCGTGGGGACGTTATGATGTGACGATCAATCCCACATTCGTTGTTAAAGAGTAGCCGAAAAGTTGGCGGTGGGTGGTGATGACTAGCTGCCTCCCCCCTCTAGTTTTTTCACTGCTAAATTAGGGACGACTAGCGCGTGTAGCTTCGCACGAAATTCAAAACCAGACAAAGAACCTTACCTATTTTAACTCCTGATGCTTGAGAGTTACACCAGTTTCTGAGAACGATCGTGAATATACCTAGTAGGAGATACGCGGAAGTGATAATGTCCTCAGTGGTGACGGTGATGTTAAACGTATTTCTCGCTACATCACCTCGTATCATATAAGCTTAGCAAAGATATTGACAAAAACCAAGTATTCGTCAGTCATACAAAGAACACAATTCTTATATCTGCTGTATATTTTTAAAGGAACTTTCTTCGGTTAGTAAAGTCGGCAAAACAAGGGGTTATTTACTCATTATTGCTCACTAAATAAATTAACAGAATACTAATGAGGCCGGAAAGTAGTAAAGCAGAAATTACTGAAACGCGACTTGTTATTTTATATTCTATGAAATCCAATGCCACCCACCTCATCATTATTCTAATATTCTGCCTCACACACGTCGTTATAATAACTAACTCTAGACTGTCAAAAAATGGGCCGAAAACAAAGATGGTGAATTAATTTTAATTCTAATTAAACGATAAGCCGATAAGATGATGCTGAATTAATTAAATTATACACTATGTCCAAAGAAGATGTTATTGTTTTTTAATCACCATGCTAAAGTAACAGGTTTGGGGGCCTCAAACTTTTTTTATTCACATCAAGGGACCCTAAGACTAAAATAGATTGGGAACCACTGATTTAATCGCTAAGATATGGATTAAAATATGGCCGAAAACGTGACTTCAGCCTAACAGTTGGCGGTGAGTAGTATTAACTAGCTGCCTTCCCTCTAGTCTATCACCTCAAAAATTAGAGACAACTAGCGCGGATAGCCCTCAAGTAGCTTTGCGTGAAATTAAAAACAAACAAACAATAAAATAATGTTCATGTATGTCGTTTTGAAAACTCCCTAAGATCATAACGTAAAGCACGAAACGTTGTAATTATTTAGTAAATAATGTTCATGTATGTCGTTTTGAAAACTCCCTAAGATCATAACGTAAAGCACGAAACGTTGTAATTATTTAGTAAATAATATTC
>NW_013669010.1:45439-52160 GCF_000517525.1 Limulus polyphemus
ATAACGTAAAGCACGAAACGTTGTAATTATTTAGTAAATAATGTTCAAGTATGCAAGCGCCATTGTTTTCTCACAATGCAACATTAATAATGGTATGGTTTCAATTTCGCGCAAAGCTACGTGAGGGCTATCTTCATCACCAGTTCCTAATTTAGCAGTGATAGACTAAAGGGAAGGCAGCTAGTCATCACCACATACCGCCAACTCTTGGGCTACTCTTTTACCAACGAATAGTTGGATTGACCGTCACATTATAACGAACCCACGGCTGAAAGAGCGAGTACATTTTGTGGAATGGGGATTCGAACCCTCCATCATCAGATTGCGAGTCAAACACCCTAACCACCTGGCCATGCCGGGCCACATACCGCCAACTCTTGGGCTACTCTTTTACCAACGAATAGTGGGATTGACCGTCACATTATAACGAATCCACGGCTGAAAGAGCGAGTACGTTTGGTGGAATGGGGATTCGAACCCTCCATCATCAGATTGCGAGTCATGCCGGGCCACATTATTATTAAGTTAGTATGTAAACAAAGTTTGCTGTAACATTTGTATGATTTTGTATTGCTGACATCTTTGATGATAGCTTTCTCAAATCGCTAGGGTAGCTGGAAATAGCTTAGAATATTTGTAGTAGTTTTAAGATTTTATGAAACGTTTTTGGTACCTTAAGGTTATAAAGGAAAACAATCATAATTGGATCTTTTGAAATAAATATGTTAATAGTTTAATTTATTCGCATTTTGAATACAACAAAAAAAAATATAAAGTTAAGTAAGACTTCGTCTTAAGCTTTGTGGTATTAAATATATATTTGGTTTATTTATGATATGAGAATTTTTCACGATGTAGCTAAACATACTCCACATTTTCAGCTGTGGGCGCGTTACAAAACTAACAGTCAATTTCCTTGTTCTGTTCAAAGAACCGAATTAAGCCCATGTCACGATGGATCCTATTGATTGGCTGAATTTCCGCTGGTGGGACAACTGTGCCCACGTGCACATAATATGCATTTAGGGTTGAGAATTCTAATTCCTTTAAAATATTGATGCCCCCCAGTAGCACAGCGGTATGTCTGCGGACTTACAACGCTAGAATCCGGGTTTCGATACCCGTGGTGGGCAGAGCACAGATAGCCCATTGTGTAGCTTTGTGGTTAGCTTCAAAACAACAAAAACAAAACAATTAAAATATTGATGCAATATTTTATGACGAAACTAATTTGAAACAAAAAAAAAAGACTTCTCACTGCTATTTATACTTACATTTATTCTGGCATTAGGGATAAGTTATACTAGCTTTAAAGAAATATCATGATACTATATTTGTGTGGATGTTATTGTGACGTGTATTAGTGTATAAATAATTAATTAATATAACTTTTCCAATCATTGATTAAGCAGTTAAGATTAAAACCTAAAAAAACACACACAAAACTAGAGATTAGTAAGTTTAACATTATTACTGTGACTAAATGAAGAAGAAAAAACAGTTCATGTAAGTCATCTATTTTCACATTTAATATTCAACTGTTTATTCCAGCAACTAGTAAGTTGATCAGAGTTTATTTCGAAACACGCACGTGAATATTTTTATACTGATTTTACTGTTACTTTTTTTTCGTTCCCCAGTGGCACAGCGGCATGTCTGCGGAGTTACAACGCTACAAACCGGGTTTCGATATCCTTGGTGGGCAAACCACAGATAGCCCATTGTGTAGCTTTTGAAAAACTGATAAAGATTTGGCACTTAGTGCAAGGCTACAAAAATTATGCGCTGTTTAGGATATACGTTTCTGTGTGTGTATATATATATATATATTATATGAGAGTATGTTGGCTTATTTAAGTTACTGGTTTTGTTTTCCATGTCTGCAAGCTGTTTTCGCAAGCATCTCTGACCTATCACGTCCACTTCACTAAGCTCTAGTGTGATGGTCAGATTTGATGTATAACATGTTTCTTTACACCTACAAGGTCACTCGAAGTTTGCGTCTGTTACTAGCCTGTTTTGTTTTCTCGGGTTGCCTTGCTTGCACTAACATATGCTAAGGCATTATTTCTGTAGAAACCACTTCGTTGCCATCCGCCCACCCGAAACAATCGCCAATCGCACGACGTGGATTTGTAGTGGCATTCAACGCTACTGTTATGTCTCGGACTGTACTTACGCCCAAGTTTTCTGTGAGCTGAAAGTAAGATGTACTAAAAAAGAAAAGGAAACCAAAGACAGGAGATCAAAGTTTAATTTCTTCAAACACTCACGCGCGTCTTGAAGAGTCATCTAGTGGCTCAAAGAATTCTTCCTGAAGTATTTTTGTCATCTGAGTACGTTAGGTATACGTTAATTCCACGAGTCACATGTCGGCGTTACTTGCTCTGTATAACGGTGTTACATTTCTCTACCAACCGATAGCGGCAATAAATATATAAATACTAATATTAGATAGCTTTTAATTTAATGATTCTGGCAACAATTCGTGTTTGTTATAACATATTATCTTGTAGAAGTAAACACCGTTATAAAAGTAGTCCTAGTGGCTCAGTGGCAAGCTTGAGGGCTTATACGCCGAAAAATCGGGTTTCGATACCCGTGGTTAGCACAGTCTATGGTGTAGCTTTACGATTAATCACAAAACAAACAAAGTGTTGTAAAATATAATTTTGTAGACAAAACAGAGACAAATAAAAATATTTAATTCTCGGTGTATTATTAGCGAGGGTTCGATTCCTCGAGGTGGTTAGAAAGCGGATAGACCTTTGTGAAGGTTTCCACTGTAACAAAACAAACAAGCAGACACAATGCATTTAATTCCACAGTGTAAGAACTACGGAGCGAAAATTCAAAACAGTGCTTAAGCGAATTAGTCTGTTTTAATAAAAAAAAAAGTTATACGGAAGTAGCACACTAAACTTGTTAAAATAAATGTATAGTCTGAGATGTAAACGTGCGACTTGTGGTAGCACTTGGCTTGAAACAATAAGTCATCAAGCAGATCTAATCTTACAGAAATTGATTTACAAAATTTCTGGTGGGAAACAGAAAATGTCTGATGTTGCAAAGAAATCCAACATTTGGGAATTTCAATCCAATGTTGCTTGTTTTTTTTTAATCGTCAGCTTCACAATCAAATGCCGCTGCTCTGGATTATAATGTCTGTTTCATTTTTACGTAACTTACAGAATTCAACACAACCGCTAAAACCAGAGCATGAATAACGCACTGTAGTAAGGTATAAATTTGGAGAACAAAACTGAAAAACGTGATCGAATTGCTGCGGAGGAGATGAATTAGGAGGGGGGAGGAAGAAAGCGGCAAAATTTGTCCATCAGTTTAATAAATGGAAGGAAAGCTGCAGAACGTGATTAGAAAATTCGAAAACGGGTGTTTCGGTGATAAAATAAAGATGAACACCGTAAACAAGGTTTAAGTAGAATTAATCAAAATTAGGCATAACGTAAAAGCTTTGGATACCAAAGTACTGTTGTACAGAGTGCTATAGACTTAACGGTTCCATAGATTTTAAAAGATGTAGATTTCGAGATTACTAATGCTATAGATAAGGCTTCGAATACTTAACCTTCCAAGATTAAAGGTTTGAAGATTACTTAACCTCCCAAGTGTTGTGAGTCGTGTTTATTGTAACACATAATGCTGTATTTAAAGTATGGAAGGAACATTTGCAAACAGTGTTGTATGTTATGAAAGCTGTAGATGATAAGGTGGTGCTCAGAGTGGTGTGCGTGAAGCCACGGATGTCAAAACTGCAGCAGTGCTAGAAGTTTTAAAAAGCTGTAATTTATACTCCACAGAGTGCTTTGAAGGGAAGACGTGGAAGCCGAAACTGCAGCAGTGCCAGAAGTTTTAAAAAGCTGTAATTTATACTATACAGAGTGCATTGAAGGGAAGACGTGGAAGCCGAAACTGCCGCAGTGCTAGAAATTTTAAAAAGCTGTAATTTGTACTCCACAGAGTGCTTTGAAGGGAAGACGTGGAAGCCGAAACTGCGGCAGTGCTAGAAGTTTTAAAAAACTGTAATTTATACTCCACAGAGTGCTTTGATAGAAAGACGTGGAAGCCGAAACTGCAGCAGTGCTAGAAGTTTTAAAAAGCTGTAATTTATACTCCACAGAGTGCTTTGAAGGGAAGACGTGGAAGCCGAAACTGCAACAGTGCTAGAAGTTTTAAAAAGTTGTAAGTTGTACTCCACAGAGTGCTTTGAAGGGAAGACGTGGAAGCCGAAACTGCAGCAGTGCTAGAAGTTTTGAATGCTGTAGATAAGAGGTTCCCAAATTGGGGGGATCACAGGAAAGTGACGGGAGGGAGGTATCAAATACACCAGTTGCACAATATTGTTAAGGCAGTCAGCATCTAGGGATTTAGTGGGGACTTCTCTCTGCAGCTTTGCCATTCTTGTCTATTACAGCACTATGTACGGTATTTATCTTATGATCTACACTCTACAGAATTGGTTCCCAAACTTTCTCAGCCCAAAGCCCTCCCAGGATATTTCGCGTTCTGACTACTGTCACTGCTACAGTTATGACATCCAGTTTCTTTCTCTGTAACACTCTCTAGGAAATCAACCTTAGAAAATCAAACATTCAGAACTTCTAGCAGCTGGAAACTTTGAAGACAGAAGAGCATTAAAATTTTAACTTTGTTATTTTCAACATCTAATTGACTGTTTGGAGACTGCTTTTTTTGTCATTTTGGGCTAGTAATAACTACTATCGTTTAGGTAATTCAAAATGCACTGAGTTCAGACATTCCGAATAACCCATCATACTCTTAACCCTTTTTTTTTTTTACAATTGAGAAGAAGATTAAGAGAAAGGAAATTACTTACAAGCTCCGTCTTCATTAAATAACAAGTGATACATTTAATATTTTATTACATAAACTTGGTAGAATATCTACAAAAAACCAACATCCTGTTGTATTTTCTAAGTTCTGACGTAAACACGTTCTTGTCATTCTTGAAAGCCCTTGAATATTTTATGGTAGCCATCATGATGTTGACCGGTTTCTTGCTACGAGTCAATATTAATTTCTAATGTGTTATGTAATTTTCATGGACAACAAATCTCTGATCTGTTGTGTTAGATCGCAGGAGTTTCATAAAAAGAGTGATTAAATTGTATATACGCTTAGCTTTAGATATCAAGGATTTCAATTAGCTTCTACGGTTTGTGATGTTCGATTTTTTTCGAAACCCAAGGGATATTTATTGTTGTTTTTTATTTTTAAATTGTAAGCTCGTACGTCTTGAAGCGATGCCATACCACTTCACATGTAACAGTTTTACGGTATCACGATTTACTGCATGTTATTTTCTGATCACTAGAGGATTAAACGGTATGATAAACGGAAATGAAGAAATATTTATATAGAGATTAAAATTTATAACAACCAGACATGTACTGGCACTGAGGATAACCACGTAGTTAGTGGAATGTTTCTTAAGCTAATAAAATAGTTTTACAACGAGAAAGAATCTGTGTAATAAATATAGAAGAATGCCTTCTGGGTCTCTGTGTTTACCACCTACACTTTTTTTTGACCGATCTCAACCAAACTTGATATACACCCTTAAGGCATTTCGATTAGTGACATAAGGGGGAGGGACCCTTATGTTTTTCTCGTGCATTGAAAGCGTACGTTAGCTAGTATCGTATAAGTCTATATATATGGAGATTTGGAGGAAAGTATAGTGAGGTAAAGAATCATAACAAAAATACTAAAGTATAGTGAAGTAAAGAACCGTAACAAAGACAAAATATAGTGAAGTAAAGAACCATAACAAAGATAAATAAAGTATAGTGAGGTAAAGAACCATAACAAAGATAAACTAAAGTATAGTGAGGTAAAGAACCATAACAAAGATAAATAAAGTATAGTGAGGTAAAGAACCATAACAAAAATAAATAAAGTATAGTGAGGTAAAGAACCATAACAAAGATAAATAAAGTATAGTGAGGTAAAGAACCATAACAAAGATAAATAAAGTATAGTGAGGTAAAGAACCATAACAAAGATAAATAAAGTATAGTGAGGTAAAGAACCATAACAAAGATAAATAAAGTATAGTGAGGTAAAGAACCATAACAAAGATGAATAATCATGGCTACTAATCATTACAATGAAATAATTTAATTCAGATTATTAATAATAAGAATTATTTTGATCTTAATATGAAATATGACGTTGTTCTAGAATCTAACCCCCCCCCCCCTCCCAGTGGCTCAGGTCTGAAAGCTTATAAAGCTAAGAACCTGGCTCAGATACCCATGATTGGCACAGCACAGAAAGCTCATCATACAGCTTCGTGCTTAACAAAAAACAAACAAAATAAAGAAACTAGTATATAGATGATATTTTTATTTACAGTAATTGTCTGGTAAAATAATATATTTTACAATGGATATAAACTTGCACCAAAATATCCTAAAGATCTTAGAGAAAACTAACTGTAAACATTATATTTGTTACTAATACATTTTACATTTTTATACTTTTTTTTGGGGCATTGAACAAGTGCAGACGAAAGACTTATGCATAAGTAATCGTTTATAAAACATCATAATATAATTTATACGAATAAAAATATATTTGCCTGATTTTTTTTTTTTGCCGCGGCATAGCGGCTCATAGAACGGTTCTGAGTTTTTTGTTTTTTTTCAAGTACAAACTTTTAGTTCATAGTTCCGTC
>NW_013669010.1:53148-55036 GCF_000517525.1 Limulus polyphemus
AAAAAAAAAAAAAAAGGCTGATAGAAAGAAGGTTTCACAGATTAATTTACTCTAATCCCTTCTTAAAGAATTTTAATTTGAGGGTAAGATGGTAGAGATCCTGATGGGTAATAAAATCGAATCGGGTATACGCACGATCCACGCTTGGTATAGGTGGAGCAAAAAATAAAAATAAAAAAAGGCTAATAGAAAGAAGGTCTCACAGATTAATTTACTCTAATCCTGCCTAAAATAATTTCAAGTGCAGCGGCTACTGAGTATTCCCTCTTGTTTCTTCTTACTTTTAAGATAGAACTGATATTCAAAATAATTCCATTGTTTTTATTCTGGCTCTCATTGTTTAACTCTGATATATGTATGATATTTTACATTGTTGCAGAACAGACGTGATTGCTAAAGCCTATTTAAGTGTTGCACGTAATTAAACTTTCTAGCTTTTATTGTGCTATGTGTATTCAGCAAATAACAGAATTGTATGCATAAGGAATTGACGTACCTAATGACACAGTTAATCCAATCGACTCCAAAGTATATCCATGTAGAAATGAATTAACTAAAGAGCAATTGTATGGAATAGATTCTCGGAATAACAAATATTTGATTAGGATATTTATTATGGAATAATGCCAAAACTCTGAATTGTAAGAATGAATGAAATAAAGAGACCAGCCACAGAGTAAAATACAAAACGAACAATCTTTATTGATATCATACTTAACACAGACACGGAATATGCTTTTACGGAATATGACGGACTGCTCTTATACTGGATTCTCACTTTAACATTGGTCACACTTCAAGGTCGTGCACTAACTAAATCCAATGTTCCATATTTCTCAACAAACTTCGTTTTTACTCAGAGCGACTAGCATTATCCACATGACTGATCAGTCTCATTCAAACATAGGTCAAGCCGTAACCTCTAGATAGCAACTGAACTACCATTGAAGGGCAGTTGTTGTCGACATCTTTGTTCTATCTACCACGGACAGAACAGGCGTTATCTCCTACAGAATAACAAAGAAACAAAAGCAGCTAAATCGAAATGAACTTAAAAGCTCTCTCAATAACGAGTTAGGTGAAATACACACATATACAGAATAAATTCCTAATAAATAATATAATATGAGAATACAGAAAAACATGTACTAATACAATGAGCAATTATAAAGACAGCCGAAACAACTTGCTATTTTGTTAGTTATCATATGAAATTGAAGTAGTAGGTTATGATACATGGATTTCTACGATGTTTTAATGAAATCAGCAGCTAACATTTGTTGCTGTTTTTTAATTTCGCGCAAAGCTACACGGGGGCGATCTGCGCTAGCCGTCCCTAATTTTGCAGGGAAAGACTAGAGGGAAGGAAGCTAGTCGTCCCCAAACATCGCCAACTCTTGAGCTACTATTTTACCAACGTTTCCGCCATTAAAAGGGCGAGCATGTTCGGTGACGTGGATTCAAATCCTCGAACCGCAGATTGCGAATCGAGCGCCCCCTAACTACCAGGCCACATTAACAGTAAAAGACTAGATTCAAACTGTACAGATCATGACGAACACTGCTACAGTTGCGAGTGCCATCTTTCGTCTCACATGCTTCGTATAATACAGTAAGATACATATTCGTCGATTTTAAATTTGGAATGATGTGTTTTAAGTGGTGGTTTTTTGGAAGGTATACTTTGAACTTCTCAAATAGCTAGACGTGTGTACATTTTAATAAGAGAGGAAGCGGATAGTTTGTTTAATACATATATTCATTTTATATGTATTTGGGTTAAGTTGTATAAATAAAGTGAATAGGATTAAGTAAGTTTACGTTCGTCCTCACTGTTTCTTGTGGAATAAAAAGACTGGTCATTGCCCTCAAAATGGGCCCGGCATGG
>NW_013669010.1:55788-60872 GCF_000517525.1 Limulus polyphemus
CAAACAAACAAACAAACAAACCCTCAAAATGAAATTCTTGATGTAATATAAAAATATAGATCAAAAGGGGAAAATTCAATTCCTCTGTTTATTGGACACTCCACCAACTTTTAGATATTGCATTTTTATCTTCTTTCTGGAGGTGTTCAAAAACTAGTTCATCAAACCGTCAATAAAAACTACGAAAGAAATGAATATGACATTTTTCAGAGACGATTTTTTGAGAATAAAAGATAAAATAATTTTTTTATTGTCCATGATAGTCCATCTAGTCCGTAATAAAGCCTAGAAAATCTTTCGGTTCGGCCAATAAAGTTTCTTGTTTGTCTTTGGTAATACATCAAAGTAAGGATTAATGATATTCTATCCTTTATCAAAGTATATTTTCTGTATTCTCGATATGAAGTATGTAATGTAGAAACAAACAAAGAAGCTGGAACCAACCGAATCTCATCTTTACTTGTGCGAGTTGGGCGTGGCTTAGTAGTCAGCATGATACGACTATGAATTCGAGAGTTCTTTCGTGGTTCGGTGTCGTCAAAACGTGTTACACACTTTGGGGCTGTGGGTGTGCTATAAGAGTGACGGTCAAATCCTACTATTCGATCAGATAAGAGTAGCTTAAGAGTTGGTGGTTGGTGCTGTTGGCTAGTTGCTTTTCTTCTAATCTATCTGTTAGAATTAAAGATGATAATGCGTAAATAGTCTTTTTTTGTAGGCTTACTCGAAAATTATAAAACAAACAAACTTTTGCTTCTGACTGTATTTTACACTTTCAAAATTAAACCTTTGCATGTTCAGTTGAGGATAATGTATTTTTTTAATACCAAAAATAAACAAATCCTGCACAAAACCGTTTGTAAATATTAAAATTTAAAGCGAAAAAAATACCTCCTTTGATTCCCTTTTAAAACACCAAGCTTATAAAAAAAGTAATATAATTTGCATCGGTAATTGTTGATTTTTTCATATTCTTGATTTTCTTTTACAACAGTCAAGATAATTTGTAAGTTTATTTTTTCATTCATTAAACCTATGTCAGATTTTAAAGAAGAAGTTGTTCTAAAGAGGTTGAGTACGCTGCAGTAAAAACATTTTGAAGCCTTAACACGTCGTTACAGTCCAGTTATGGTCCATTTTACAACTGTGGATCTTGAAACTAGTTCCTGCAGCGTAGTTTCCATTGCAAAAGGATCTGTCGTAAGGCTTCCACGTCCAAAGTACAACATTAATCACAGCGCCAATTTGAGCACACCGATCGCACATAAATCTATAGGCGACTTGACCAGTATCTCTTCGTACGAAAATGCATGAATATCTGTTTCATTTTCCAGTCGCTTTAGGTATGCGATTGAAATGATATGTTGTGGATGTATATTGTGTACATGTGGCTTGTGTATCATTTCCATGCGAATATCCTTCTTCATTATACTGCGTGCTGTTGCCTGGGGCACGTGGACAGCTTTTTCAGTTAATCTTTGTGTTCAAGGACTCTCACCTGGTACAGGACTACACATTTTGCTTATCACGACTGGGGTACGACTTGTTGCTGGTCTATTTCTGGATGGTCCTGATGCCCGAAGTCGATCCATACGCCTTTGTTTCCTAATGTCATTAAATACAAATCCGTCTTTGAAATTCGATATTCCCGATTTAAACCAATCTTTTTGATCTAAGCGTATGAGTATTTTACGTGAAAAAGCGATCAAGTTGCGGTGGCAGCACGATACCGAAATTATAAAAAAAAATGACAAAACATAGTCCTGATATATACCGTTTCATCGTGTATTATCTGGTTATTACGTGACTTGCTGATTCGCATATTCAAAATCGTTTCAGTGTGACTTATGCAGCCCCCTGTATTAAGCTTACTTCAACACCACCCGAAAAGAAACGTAGCGTTTTTTGTCACCATTTCAAATAAAATTTAAACACCGAACTTATTTTTAACTTGTCCTTCCTTTCTTTATTAAGCTCAAAGCTACACGATGGGCTACTTGTGCTGTGTCCACCATGGGCAATGAAACTCGGTTTTTAGCGTTATAAGCCTCCAGACTTACCGCTGAGCAACGGGGTGGGGGGCATTATTTTTAACAAGAGGTTTGGTTTGTTTTGAATATCGCGCCTAATTTCGCAGTGAAAGACTAGAGGGAAGGTAGCTAGTCATCACCACCCACCGCCAACTTTTGGGCTACTCTTTTACCAACGAGTAGTGGGATTAACCGTCACATTATAACACCCCCACGGCTGAAAGGGTGAGCCTATTTTGTAGGACGGGGATTCGAACCCGCGACCATCAGATTGCGAGTCAAGCGCCCTAACCACCTGGCCATGCCGGGCCCTTTAAGAAAAGTAAAGCCATCAGTAAAATTCCTTAAAATATATTATATCAGCTGTTGAAATGTTCCTTATATATATAATTACACTATGATTGAACACGGAGTAAAGAAATACAAAACTTTCTGACCACACTGGGTTTTCTTTCAGGCCTCAAAATCCTTATTTGAGGCTTGAAAAAATTTTAAACTTAAATTCCTGCACGAATTTTTGTTGTTTGGTTTGGTTTTTTTCTTTTTTTTTGCACGTGGCGTGACATTATCTTATGCACAACAGTAATACTTTAAAAAAACGAACTATTCCACTGTGATATTTTTCAAGACCAAAATCAGTTGATCGTAGAGAGCATTTTAGTAGAAGAGCCTTGAAGATTACCACGAGCTACGACATAAATCCACAAAACAAAAGTACAAACAGAGCTCTCAAGACCTGCAGAAGGACCAGATGTAGAGATTGAAACGTCAATCATCACATAAGAGCCAAGGGAATAGCAGTTCATACGAACTGACATTCGTGCAGCCGTTTCAAATTTCTGTTTGACATGAACTTCAAGAGAAGTCAATCAACAGTCGAAAGATAAGTTATTTTGAAAACCTCGTAACTCTCTCGATATGATTAATACTCATAAACATTTGATTGATTTAAAATACTTCTTCAAAAGAGCTTTATTTTATAGGGTCAGTATCAAGATGCACTGCGCGTTTTACGGCAACGGAACTCGAACCAAGAATCCCCTCGAATTCCTATCCGAGCTTGATAGACATTACACTACGGCCGGCCTGTCAGGGTAAAGATTTTAGCTGTTTTTGTACAGATTTGAAAAAATATGAACTCGCCCAACACTTTTTCACTATACTCATATTTGAGTTTTTCTTGACTGCGATCAAAAGTTAATGAAATATTTTCAAACTTTGAATGGTAATTTATGATGATATAGAAAGTTTAAAAACACATTTCCTTGCAGGTAAAAGAAAGTTTTATTTCATTCCTTGATTTGGACTTTATAATCAAGATAAATATATTTAATCCATAATTTGTTTGTTTGTATTTAAGCACAAAGCTACACAATGGGCTATTTTTCCGCATCCCGCTACTTCGGATATGTTGTCAGTTAATACTTAATATTAAATCAACATGAGTGTTTCATTAGTTTGTTGTATGGTGAATATACAAAACCTGTCTGTCTGTCTCTCTGCTGCTACTAGAAAAATCTGAAGTTTTGTTAGTCTGGTTTTGGAAATATTTGGAAACCTAACATTCTGGTTCTTCTAGAAAAATCTCAAGACCTCTTACTAAAATCGAACACTTTCACCCAGTGTTCAAAGCAGAAAAACTTTCAGCTCAAAATACACATTTAAGTATATTTAAAAACGATCGTCCAGAAATTTCTAGAATCAATTTCATTGTGAATTAACACATACGTGTCCTACATTCATAACGCTTGGAAAACTCGTAAGATTACGTTAAAGGATAAAACTCAGAAAACTCCAGCTATGTTGTTGCAAAGCGTAAAAGTAAACCGTTAACAAAAAATTACAGTGAGCATATTGTTGGCGCAGTACGGATGACGTCAACACTTCACCAACATCGTGAAGATATTACAGCGGAGTCTTTTATTCTCAGTTCTCAGTAATTCCTTCGTCCAATTAGTATAACTTAAACTCGGACAGAAGATATTTTAACTCGACGTTACAGAATGAATTACTCTAAATACATATTAGAAACAAAATTTAATTAGAGTGCTCAGAACTGCATATAGACGGATCTCATGTGAGATCAGGGACAACAAGTGTTTCGCTCTGATATTCACCAAATTCAACTTTCCAAGTCTGAAATCCCTAATCATTTAAACTTTCGGCTGAAATCTTTACAGAAAACTTGTAAGCGCTGCCTTTAATCAAAAACTTGTTAATTAAATAGAAATAATATCGTCGCTGAACAAATGATCCCCAAATTTCCTCTGCAAAATTACGTATAAAACTGAATCCTATAACTGTAGAAGACTTTACGCAGAAAGTTTGTTTGTTTGGAATTTCGCGCAAAGCTACACGAGGGCTATCTGCGCTAGCCGTCCTTAATTTAGCAGTGTAAGACTAAAGGGAAGGCAGCTAGTCATCACCACATACCGCCAACTCTTGGGCTACTCTTTTACCAACGAATAGTGGGATTGACCGTCACATTATAACGCCCCCACGGCTGAAAGGGCGAGCATGTTTGGTGTGACGGGGATTCGAACCCGCGACCTTCAGATTGCGAGTCGGGCGCCTTAACCACCTGGCCATGCCGGGCCTCTTACATAGTGTTGTATTAGTTTTACATAACACGGCGCGTGATTTGTACTTGTAACACGCTAATGCATTGTTAAGGTAACGTAAACTGTGATCAAACTCATTTGACTTGGATCTGTGATCTTGATGGATTTTATTTTATTGATACAATGTGTTCATTCTTTCGTTTTACAAAAAAATTACTAATATATACCTTGACCAACTTGAGACTATTTAAAAACTTGATCAACTTGAGACTATTTAGAAACTTGATCAACTTGAGACTATTTAAAATCTTTATCAACTTGAGACTATTTAAAAACTTGACCAACTTGAGACTATTTAAAAACTTGATCAACTTGAGCTATTTAAAAACTTGATCAACTTGAGACTATTTAAAAACTTGATCAACTTGAGACTATTTAGAAACTTGATCAACTTGAGACTATACAAGAACTTGGCTCAATATTGATTAAAATA
>NW_013669010.1:61836-70858 GCF_000517525.1 Limulus polyphemus
GTTTAAGGTAGACTGAGGATTTTAAATAGCTGTTTAAGGAGACTGAGGATTTTAAATAGCTGTTTAAGTAGACTGAGGATTTTAAATAGCTGTTTAAGGTAGACTGAGGATTTTAAATAGCTGTTTAAAGTAGACTGAGAATTTTAAATAGCTGTTTAAGTTACAACGAAAGAACTTTTTAAAAATCGTAAACTGTATAAGACACTTGGTGTTACGAACAGCCTGTTTTATAACAAAGCCACATTAGACTGTCTTTTGTGTCAACCGCGGGAAATCAAACCCCGGATTTTAGCGTTGTAAGTAGACTTACTGCTGTCCCACCGGGGAACGTTCTGAACAGACACATTGGCTGATAAATAAACATTTTTCTTTAAATAAATAAATCATCAGACTGTTTTTTTCCATCTCAAACTGTACAGAAACTGTTGTCGTATTTTGTTTTATGTGTGTTCTTTCTCACATTAAAAAAATACTTAGATATTTGTCTTCTTAGTATACTTCAATATATATATATCAAGATATTGGTAATATGTTACGTATATATTAGTATATATTTATTTCATACGTCCAGAGATGGAAAAGGTATGCATTCTGTGGGTTCACCACAAACTGCTCAAACGGATTCAAAGCTAAAGCTATTTTATTAGTTATTTTTTTATTAGCAAAATATTCGTTCATTAATGATGTTAAGGATGCAAAATGTTTATTCATTGGAAAAGATCCAAGCTGCTGTGATAAACAAGTTAAATTCTTATCAACGTGTATGTTTAAACAGATAAATTTAATGAATATACATTTGTAAATAAACGTATATGTTTAATGAATATGTTTATCGAATAAATAATTGCATTCCTCGAGTTTTTATTCAACAAATAAAAAAATGTGTCTATTTCACAAAAGCAGAATAATCCTAAATTAATTCAAACTTTTATGATAAAGATGTTGTATTTTATGAATATATATTTTCAACTAAACAAATACGTTTCATATGTGTGTGTGTGTGTATATAAAGATGTGTTGAGATTGGGGATTTAGAATATCTAAAACGAAGATATCTCCTGTACGTAATGGAATTTGGATAAGAATGGAATATGGATCAGCTTGGGGCACAGGATCAGCCAGAAAGAGACCTGCAGCAAATCGTGCCACAGCCGTGGTAAGCAAAGTAATACGTCTTGTAACAGATGAAAATCCACGAACACAAAGTTCAGTGGTAAAAGCCATTCACGTGTCCTAGACAACAGTAATGAAATAATAAAGAAGGATCTCCGTCTGGATTTGACACCACTTGGCTTCATCAAGATAAGACTTCCAGTCATGCTTCCCGTTCAATTAGAGCATACCTCAAGCAGTTGGAGAATGAAACCGATATTCATGCTAATTCATATGGAGATTAACCGATCAAATTGCCAGACGCAGCGCCAATGAATTTCTATACGATCTGACTGTTGAAACGGGCGCTGGGAAACCGCCATCCTCGGGCAGCAGATGGATTAGGAACGCTTGCAGGGAGGAGAGGCATGCTTTAGACATGACAGTCTTACGGCGGAGCCTTTTGGAATAGAAACTACACAATAGGGTTATTGTTAAGACGCACGGTCGTCAGACAAAGTATGACCAGACTTGGCGACAGGGACTATGACAGCGTGTTGAAGGCCCAAACTTGTTTTAGTATAACGTTTTTAACGTTCTATATTTGCAGTTATCTTTCATTTTATGTGATCCTGATGATACATAAAGTTTTTTCATTACTTAAATATTTGCTCATTGTGAGTAAAAAATCCTTAGACAAAGAACACAAGCCTAACTTTTGATTTTTGTTTTGAAAAACATCTGGTAATCTATTCATTCTAGGAAAAAAAAAGGTTTTATACCTTCAAAACGACGTGTGTCCTTGACACCATTTGAAGCTACACAAAAGAGCATTATGACAAGAATATCGTTAGCTTTCTAAACGAAGACATTCAGATTTTAATCGGAGATGCAAAAACGAGGACTACAGCACATGGAGCTTATATCCTGCGTAAAGACGAGTCAGTAGTTTTAAGTAACTGTATTCAGAGATTGTAGTTTGGATGTATCTTTTCAAAACAGCAGTTCTAGCCCGAGGACTACAGCACATGGAGCTTATATCCTGCGTAAAGACGAGCCAGTAGTTTTAAGTAACTGTATTCAGAGATTGTAGTTTGTGCATTACAAACTCGTACTTGACAGCCTGAAAACTTATAATATACGCAAGAGATCGTATAACGAGAAACGTATACATATGGATATTTGTTTCGACCGTATAACGAGAAACGTATACATATGGATATTTGTTTCGACCGTATAACGTGAAACATATACTTATGGATATTTGTTTCGACCGTATAACGAGAAACATATACATATGGATATTTGTTTCGAAGATCGAATACCATTAGAACTAGTGGAAATATATTTATCCAAGGAAATAAACACGGAAGTGATGTAAAGTTCTGGAACCTTGTTTGTTCTACTCAACAAGGAAAATGCTGCAGGAAAAGTAGGCTAGAAGTTTCGTTCAAATAACACGTAGAAGATTGATAACTAATTAGTGTTAAACCAAGTAAATATTTCTGTATGTATGTTTCGACAATTTACCGTATACGCAAACCGTTTCGGCAAAATACTTAGATTAGCCATTAAATCATATATCATACGACACGTAACCGAAGGACTCGTGGTTACTATACTATTGAAATTAAGGGGTCCATATTTTATTTCCTGATACTTATATTAATAAATATTTAAATAAGTAGCCTACATCTATACAACTACAGTTTAATTTTCAACCCACTTTGATACTAATAATGCTTGGAGACGGCTTGAATGGGTAATGAAGAAAAACTTTAATATAAGTTTAACATAACAGCAAATGTACAACGTTTCGACAAGGTTTTGTCATCATCAGTTTAGTATGTCTAACATGACATTTTAACATAGGAAAGTCGAAACTATTCGCCTGTAAAACTGTTTTCACTGATCAGCACGAAAGTAATAGAACGAAGGAAATCTGTAGGAGCAGATTTTATAACCCCCACAAATAACTGTTTAAAGAAAATAGAATTTTTAGTTAGAACTTTGTTTGTTTTAGCGCAAAACTACAAAACGGCGTAGCTGCGCTCTATACACCGCTTGGAATCGAACCTCGGATTTTAGCGTTATAATTCCGTAAGTTTACCGTTAACCCTCCGGGGGACTAGTTGGAACTTAGCAAAATAATAGTGTGAAATGGTTACTTCGCTTTGTTATTTGTATCCCACGCCCGTGTTATATTGATCGTCAATTAGTACTGCCCTAATAGTTAGAGTACCTGGTTTCCGACCGCAGAAATGTGCTCCATATTTGAGAGCCGTGGGTGTGTTATTAGAGTGACAGTAAAATCCCACTACCAGATTAGACAAGATTACGATAAATGCTTTTAGTCTAGCAGGTGAAAAATAATTAAGGACAGCTATGCGTAGGTATAACTTGTGTAACTATATGGGGATATTTAAATACAAACAATAAAACGTTATTCCGAAAAATTACTTCTGATACATTGAAAGATCCTTAACGTTTAAGGCGCAACAAATACTTTGATAAGTCGATAAACTCATAAACGTTTTTAACACAATTTGACAGAGAATGTTGTAGTACTTTGTAATTCTAATAAACCAATCCCAAGCTATCTAATTTAAAAGCGACATCTAGTGAGGCGTTAGTCACAATTTGACAGAGAATGTTGTAGTACTTTGTAATTATAATAAACCAATCCCAAACTATCTAATTTAAAAGCGACATCTAGTGAGGCGTTAGTCACAATTTGACAGAGAATGTTGTAGTACTTTGTATTTCTGATAAACCAATCCCAAGTTATCTAATTTAAAAGCGACATCTAGTGAGGTGTTAGTCACAATTTGACAGAGAATGCTGTAGTATTTTGTAATTCTGATAAACCAATTTCAGACTTCAGCAGAACAAAGGTTTTTCTCAATCACTCAACAGGAGTGTAGTAGGAAACGCCCACTCAAAGCCAAGCGAATTGTCTTTTCGTTTCTGTTGTTGTTTTTGTTTAGTTATGCGTGCTGTTGCAGATATATTGCTTCCTTGAAGCTCTAAACCCTCTTAAGTCTTTCCACTATGACGCACTTCCTCTTTGTATAATATCGTTTATTACAAAGTTGGATTTCTGCAAACTCTGTTAGTGACAGAAAATCTGAAGAGTAACACGTACTTGTCGTCATTGAGAGTATTCTTCAACTTTGTATTGTTCTGGAGCGTTGCGATATTCTCTGTCAAGTTGTGACTAACGCCTCACTAGATGTCGCTTTTAAATTAGATAGCTTGGGTTTTTTTACGAACGAGTTTCGGAAACTAGAGTTCACTCAGAATAGCGAACTATATTTCAAAAAAAGAGTGCATCCTGTTCAACAGTCTCCTTGTATTCATACTCAACGCTTCTGAGTTATAAGTTTGATTTGGTATGTTATGAATTTCGCGCAAAGCTACACGAGAGCTATCTACGCTAGCCGTCCCTAATTTAGTAGTATAAGACTAGAGGAAAGTCGTCACCACCCACCGCCAACTCTTGGGCTACACTTTTACCAACGAATAGTGGGATTGACCGTCACA
The DNA here is from genome assembly GCF_000517525.1 of Limulus polyphemus. Classification (NCBI taxonomy): domain Eukaryota; kingdom Metazoa; phylum Arthropoda; class Merostomata; order Xiphosura; family Limulidae; genus Limulus; species Limulus polyphemus. Next base: position 66,472 of record NW_013669010.1, read on the forward strand.
TTATAACGCTCCCACGGCTGAGAGGGCGAGCATGCTTGGTGTGACGGGGATTCGAACCCGCGACCCGCAGATTGCGAGTCCAGCGCCCTAACCACCTGGCCATGCCGGGCACACTGAGTTATAAAGTCGAGCTATCGTTCTGCAGTACGTAGAGTGTACATTTTGGTGCCCGAACAGTTGTAAAGTTTGAATTACTAACAGTGGTTGAAACCGTTCTTAAACTTGAAGAAATTCGTTATATCCTCACGTATGTCAACACGTAGAAGACAATGGTTCACTTTTTCATATTTCTATTTCAAAAATCTATAAAACGGAATTTGTAAAAATAAATAAACAGCCGTGAACTAAACGGGAGAAACAAAATAACACATTATAGAATTCAGTTGTTTATTGATTAAACAAAGTACTTTGAACTTCTCGAAATATCATTAGAAAATCGTGGGATAAGTTATTAGTAATACACAAACAATGGGTCATCTGTACGTTCGAAACATTACTAACAGCTCTTGATCCTATCTTAGAGCCATCATCATGTCTAGCTCTCGATCCTATCTTAGATCCGTTTGTTTTGTTCGTTTTTTTAATTATGCACAAAGCTACAAAAGGGCTATCTGTGCTCTGCCCACCACGGGTATCGAAACCCGGTTTCTAGCATTGTAAGTCCGCAGACATACCGCTGTGTCACTAGGGGGCATCTTAGAGCCATCATCATGATCTTGGAGCTCACGAGAAAAACAGGTTTAAAAGAACCTGAAACAATATTTCAGGGTCACTGAATATACTCCATGTCTGAAGAAATAAGAACAATAGATGCGATGTTTAATAACACTAGGAAAACATTAGTTTCACACAACGTTTTAGGCCTAAACCCTTCTTCATGTGATGTTTGCTAAAGTCGTATATACCCTGTGTGGTGAGAGACACACGTAACAATGGAAATTATACAACAAGTCATATGTATATATATATACTTTAGGTAATTTCTTGAATAATATTGTTACAAAAACAATCCTATACAAGGTTTAGTTGCTATAGACGCATGACAATATAGCAATACGTGTTCCTAATTTAAGTTATTTCTTAGGTAATATCATTTGAAAACAATAATATTATATAATTTGGGCCAGGCGTAGCCCAGGGGCAGCGTGCCCAACTGTGGATTCATTGCGCCTCGTTGCCGTTGACATTTTGTGGCAGTGGGTGCGTTATAAGAGTGATGGTAAAAAAATCCCTATTTGATTAGAGTGGCTCACGTATTGGCGGTGGGTGGTGTTGACCAGCTACCCTCCTTGTAGTCTCTTCAAAAGTAGGGACAGCTTGCACAGATAGCCTTCGAGTAGCTTTGAGATAAATATAAGTTTAATTCTTATTTGTGTCTCTCGCCATGCTGACTCCCGACACTGAAGCATTGTTTGTTATACTTTTAAAGTTGCTCTTAAAAGAGTACCACCATCTTTAAAGGAAACTATTTTCTTATTGTCTGTTTGTGTGTTTATTTCATGTAATGCTGTTATTAACACAGACTTCCCACTGATGATTTCAAGGTCGAGAAAATACTTTATCTATGTTACAACATATGCTTATTGCTTGACTAAGATAAAACTTGCAATTAACATAGGGGAAACTGAGGTAAGACGGTCCCCTTCGATAAAACGGCCATCCTATATATCAGCAGTTATATCGTGCTGCCATCTAGAATAAATGAATAATATGTAGCTATTGTTCACATGACCCTTTGCTTAAATGTACTGGCGGATGGGATCACATATGAATGATAAAAGCGCGACTTCAATTTTTTTTCTTTTGAATAACGTTGATTTAAGACAAGTATTTTAAATATTTCATGGTTACAAAATAGATACTTCAGGGAATTGTTCCGTTGTTGAATTCAAACAATGAAGAATTATGGACAACCGAATATGCCGTAAAATAAACATAGTTAACGTTCGCTTTTAAAGGGGATCATTTAAATGATGATATTAAGTGATTAAAATGTAGTTGCTAAATGTTATGGATTAGATGGGGGCCGTTTTATCCAACTCTATAGGTAAAACGGCTCCCAACCATAGGAAGTGAATTTTCCAATAACTAGAAAAAGCTAATTTTAATCTTTATTTTAACTAGAATTGAGATTTATGATTACAAATGGGTAATTTTTACACTTTTTTTTTGCTTTTTCATGATAGTCATCTTGTGAAATGGTCGATTTAATTCTCGCTGATTTCACGTTCTTGTTTTTTTTCTGTTTTGTTTTTTGTGCAGAGTGACACTGGGATATAAGGTATTTATTACCAGTAACATGGTTGTGTTCCATCGACAGCACTTGAGCAAACATTGACATTATCAAAGACACAATTCGTAACAATCAACAAGTAAACTTAGGCCAAATATTCGAAAATTATAATAGTACGTATACCTTGATGAAACGATACATACTTGTATATATTTGCTAACTTACCGCAATAAAATGGGACGATTAGATTGGAAAAACATGTATTGGAGATCAGGGAGAGATTTGAATGTACCTTAACTGACAAAGAAGTTATTTCTTTACAAAACTTTTCATACACATCAGAAGATAATGCCTCTGGTACCCTATGGTTTATAGGCGTTTCCACGATAGGGGCTTTATATACTATTAGTTTATTTTATTTATTTATTTGAAATTAAGCACGAAGCTACACAATGGTCTATCTGTGCTCTGCCCACCACGGGTATCGAAACCCGGATTCTAGCGTTGTAAGTCCGCAGACATACCGCTGTGCTACTGGGGGCCTATACTATTAGAAGTGAATGTAGATAGTCTTGCTCTAGCAGATATTATTAAGTTATATTCAAGTCTAACTGAAAAAAAAAAATATTTGGCTCAGATTTACTTCGTAATTGATTTTCTGCAACAATTTCCGCTTACTTTGTAAATTAATTTTAAATGTGTATTTTTATATGATTAGGCATTCGAAATTTCCCACACGAGTGGAGTAATTATTCTAACCATAGTCATGCTACACAGAATTGTTACACCAAATAACTGACAAAAAACATTTCATTTTTTGCTAAGTGCTAGAGTACTTAACCCTAACATTTGATGATCGTACATTTATCTTTCTGAATTAGAGAGACTAAAAGTTATTTTTGACGACTAATTTAAGTCACCGTATTCTTACATTTCCATTATTGGAAATTAATGTAGGCTAAAAACAACAGAGCTCAAGGAAACCGTATATAGTTCACCTTTTAAGCCTATTCCTGATCAGAGCATATTACTGATCCGGTAATTATGAAACACATATAAAAGATTAATGTTATAAGAATGTTGTTTGTTTTGTTGAAGTTAAGCACAAAGCTACACAATGGGCTATCTGTGCACTGCCCACCACGGGTATCGATACCCGGATTCTAGCGTTGTAAGTCCGCAGACATATCGCTGTGCTACTGTGAAACACATAAAAAGATCAATATTATTATTATTATCTGTACTTAGATATCAAAAAAGAAATAATTCTGAACTTGTCTAGAGACCAAACTAAACAGAACGATAAGTAAATTTTTAGAAGGGGGGTACGAGTAGTAAAATTGGTACTGATATTATTTATTTGATTATCTGACTACTTTCAATCCATTTTTTATGCTACTCACCCTACCTTGAAAACATTTCTCGCATTTATAGAAATGGAAACATGAGTTGGTCGAAACTAGCTGAGTTTAAATGTGTTTGTGGGTATGTAGGCGTTGAGGATTGAACTGCTTAGCTCTAGCCTGCTTCCATAATTTACACGGGGGCGAGGCCTGAAGAAACTGTCAAGAAAGTCTTTGCTATTGGTTGGACAAGAGTTAACGCCCTCTTGTGGAAAGTGTACTTATAAAGTTGGACCTCACGCTGCATGCTCAGAGAACGGAAGCTATTGCACCCCACCTATTAGAATAGAGAGTTAATCAAAAAGAGAAAACTGTCAAGTGGAACAAAATCTGTTGCATCTTAATTTATAAGTTACTGTCCATAACTAAACTGTCCAGCTGAAGAGTGAGGCCATTCGTTACCAGTTTACATCCGAGAAAAGGAACAATTCTTTAGTTTCGGAGTAAGTAGAACCTTTCTTTAAAATATTTTCATCAGTTTTACAACGGATATTTAGAAGTTAGAGAGTAAACTAATCATAATTTTAGTTTTACGGAGTAAGTAGAACCTTTTTTAAAATTTTTTCATCGGTTTTACAACGGATATTTAGAAGTTAGAGAGTAAACAAATCATGATTTTAGTTTTACGGAGTAAGTAGAAGTAGAACCTTTCTTTAAAATATTTTCATCGGTTTTACAACGGATATTTCGAAGTTAGAGAGTAAACAAATCATGATTTTAGTTTTACGGAGTAAGTAGAAGTAGAACCTTT